>NC_041384.1:551766855-551795452 GCF_002162155.2 Triticum dicoccoides
GTGATGTATGAATGCAAGTTTAGCTTCAGCGCCTTTTCAAATCCCATTCTAGCGGTACCTAGTCTGAATGCTGGTTTTTGTAATGCCAGGGATGAAGTTTCATCATATAACATAATGAAATAAGCTTCTAGCGCTCTTGTCAATTTTGAATGATTCTCGTCTCAACTTTTTGGGCACTGACTGATGTGTATACTGCCCACGCTCACTCTCGGCATTTATTTTTGTAATTTGCAAAATTGAAAACTTGGTTACCATCCTATACTGATGTGTCGAATCTTGATTTGTCAAGTCTCATCGTTGTATCATGGTATACTTTTTGGTTCGATCTTTTTAGGAAGAGTAAAAGATTGAGCTGAATAATTGACTGATGTGTATACTACCCACGCTCTCACTCTCGGCAATTTTTTTTTGTAATTTGCAAAATTAAAAACTTGGTTACCATCCTATACTGCTGTGCCGAATCTTGATTTGTCAAGTCTCATCATTGTATCATGATATATTTTTTGGCTCGATCTTTTTAGGAAGAGTAAAAGATTAAGCTGAATAATTTACGGTAATGCCAAAAAAAGAAAGATTTGTAGTGAAGTCCATAATGTAAATTATAAAAGAACAAAGAAAATGACTGCATTTCGTGTATGCCAAGCCCGTAATAAAAAGTAAAATCAACAACAGAATGTAAAAAAGAAAGTCTTATCATTGTATCATGATATATTTTTTGGCTCGATCTTTTTAGGAAGAGTAAAAGATTAAGCTGAATAATTTACGGTAATGCCAAAAAAAGAAAGATTTGTAGTGAAGTCCATAATGCAAATTATAAAAGAACAAAGAAAATGACTGCATTTCGTGTATGCCAAGCCCGTAATAAAAAGTAAAATCAACAACAGAATGTAAAAAAGAAGCGACCACATTGTATCATGATAAAAAGAAGCGACCACGCTGGGACTCGAAGCCAGAATCTCCCGCTCCGGAGGCGAGCGCCTTATCCATTAGGCCACGCGGTCAACTTGTTAACGGCCGACTAGAAGTGTATGTGACACAACTAGACAGTAGACTCTGTTCGTCCAAGGAGAAACCAAATAACACCGGTGCTCCAAAGTAATTATGGCGTCTTCTAATATGAGAATAGGGTGTCTTAATTTGTTATTTATTGTAGAAAACTATGTTGTTCTTTATTTTTTATGTTTTATGACAAAGTCTTCAAGAGATTAGTTGATTGGGTTTGGACCAAATTGTCACATTGTGTGCAAGTTTTGGAGTGATGGGGTCCACTTCTGCAAGTTTCTAGACTAAAACATCACGGGATGGACAAGTTTTTGGGTCTATGGTGCTTTTACCTTTTCGTCTAGCTCCTCATTTACTCCTTCTGTCTGATGAAGAGTGTACGATTTGGCTTTAAAATTTGTTCATAAAAGTGTGTACATCTATCTTTTAAATGCACATTAAAGTAGAAAAAGCGTTTCTCTCCCATCACACGATAATCAAGACCAACAACATATTACGCATGATCTCCTTAATTTTTACATGCACTTAGGTCATTGGAGGTTGGGTAATTAAAGAGAAGAGATGATGGCTTGCACCTTTCGAATGCATTTTTTACTTCATTTCATAATTTGTCCTAAAAATTTTATATGTACACTTTTCATCGGATGGAGGGAGTACATGACAAAAGTGTTTATTTTCCGTTATTAACAGGATCGCGTACCTTCTCTATCAGGGGAAGGCACGGTTCAGATGGTTTTTATAGGCAACGCAGGTTAGAGGGACGGCGGGGAGTAAAGTGTGGGCCGCAGGTTAGAAGGTTGCTCGTCCTTGATATCGAACGGGCCAAACAGCACGAAGTCGATTACCGCATCCACGCTGGCCCATCTGTGGCCCTCACGAAACCTCAAGGCCGCAACCTAAACAAAAACAAAAAAAAACGGACCCGGCAAACGTGGCGGCGAAAGCGATTCCGAACCACGCCACCGCCCGTCCACCCGCGTCCATCCATCGGGAGCACGACTGCACGAGGCCGGCGCGGACGCGATCTAGTACCCATCCATCCCTCGCTCCCTCCCCCGCCGCCCGCCGCACGCACTCCCCCTATCTCCGGCCCCCACGTGCCGCCGACCGGCGCGCGGCGCACCACGCGGCGCTCGTGCCCCTCGTCCCGTTTCGCTGTCCGCCGCGCGCCCACGCCGAGGCCGACACACCACGTGCGACGGCGGGCAGGCGACGCGTGCCGAGCCGAGCGGCGTTTACTTTTCCTTTCCCTTCCTTTCCCCCGGTTTTCCTGGTCGATTCACCGGCACGGCGGCCCGTTGACGCACGACCGACCAGACCCGGTCGCGGGTAGGCAGTGCAGGTGCACCGTACCGCACGCCCGCAGCTCCGTCCGTCCGTCCACGCCGCGACCGGGGAGAGAGCCCAGCTCACTGGACGGCCGGCGACCGTCGGCCCTGAGCGTCACCGCTGGCGTCGCGTGCCATGCGTGACGCAACCGGCGCGGACGCCGGCACGCCACCGCTGGCGTCCCTTGGGGCGGGGAGGACGCACGCGTCGCGTCCTTTTTCTCGCCGCGCGTTTCGCTTCCGTTCCGCGTGAAGCAACGTACTACGCCCAGGCCCAGTGGGGCGGCGGATTAGTATAAGCGGTTAGACTGACTAGAACTGGATAGAGGATCGATCGTGGGTCACGACGAGTGGGGGTCGGCCGGGCACGCACCATGCACGCCGAGCTGCCCTGCGCGTCGACAGAACGACCCTCTTGACGATTTTTGGCCAAGCGCGACGGTTACCACCGGCCGGTGTCAAGTGTCAACTTATCACTAGTACTTCTGTACACCAGCAGCAGTACTTCACCGGCCGGCGACTGATTACGGGGTACAGTTGTTCAGATAATGCAGTATTTTATCGACGGTTTTCTTTCTTGTGGGCGCTAGCGTACGGGCGCACTCAACCGCGACCGTGATGAGCAGCGCGCCCGATTAATGCGAGAGGAAGTACAGTGCAGTACAAACACCATGTGCGTGCGGGCTTCGGTTCCCTGGGATCCAATGCACAACGTGCATCCTCATGTGAGAGCCACCGGATGCCTCACGCCGGGGAGTGAGTGAGCTCCTGACTGCGAGTCTCGCCCCCCTCTAAAAAGTGCCATCACACGCCACCAATTCGTTTAATACCACCACCGATTCTCTCTCCATGTTTAAGAACAAAAGAAAAGGATAGCCAACACGCTTGACTCTGAAGATACTCGTTTTTTTGTATTTGCACGCAATAATGCCAAGACTTGCTTGAGAAATCGGAACTGGTTTTAATCATAAACAAGAATCCGAAGACTCGTTCGTTAAAACAAGTGAGTTCATTCAGCAGTGAAATTGTTTTAAAAGTGCCATGCACGGGAACCGGAAAGAAAGAAACAAACAAGCGAGCCCAGCGGCAGATCGGCGGGATGAGATCGCGCCGCGTCGTATTACCCGGCGCGGCGAGCACGCAGCGAAAACGACGCGGTGGAGGGATGGCGCTGGCAGATACGGCCGCTGCAGCTACCGCAAAGAGGAGGACGGGCACGGAAAGAGACGGGACGGGAGAGAGAGAGAGGAGGAAAAGAAGGTGTGTGCTTTGTCCAAATCGAGAAGGAAACGCATAGCCGTTTCGTTTGCCTGTGCTCTCAGCCCTTTCGGCCTTTTTCCCACCCTGCCTGCCCTTGCTCGCGGATAAACACGGCGCGCACCCACCTACTGGCACGGCGTCACGTCACGGCGTCGCCGCCCCAAGCAAAATCCGCGGCGCGTGGCACCGGCTTTTGACTGCTCGCACGCACCAACGCACGCGGTTTTGCTTCGGTGATCCGTCGTCCAAAACGAAGCGGGCGAGATATAGGGTGGCTCGTGCGGCGCAGATGCTGTCCTACTGCTACTTCTTTTTGAAAAAGAATGCTATCCTCGTTTTATAGTATAAAAAAAGAGGAGGATGTTATCCTACTCGCAAGTTTCCGCTGCGAGACATACGCGACTCCCACTCGTAAACCGAACTGCTCCATCTAATCAAGCTTCTTCGAAACCAACCAGCTTTGGCTTTGGCTTTGGCTAAGCACGTGCATGCTGTAAACATATCAAAATTCACTCTTTAAGAGCAACTTCAATGGGACGACTCATTTCGTCCGCCCGCCTTCGTTTGCGTCGGCACGAACAAAAGTGACGGCCCAACGCGTCGACCCAAACTTAAATCGTGTCCGTCCGGCGTCCGCACCGACCCATTTCCGGCCCAAAATTGCGCCTGGAATGCGTCGGCACAGACGCGAAGCGACGCGCCGCGCGTCTCCTCGCCGTCCGCCGCGTCCCCACCTGGCGGACACCCAACCGCCACGGTCAACACAATTTATGACGACCGCCCACCTTGGCTCACGCGTCAGCGACGGCGGTCGTCCTTTTTTAAGCCGGGCGTGCGGCGGGGCCGTCCTCATCCACTTACCACTCGCCCCACGTCCCCATCTGGCCACCCCTGCCCCCACGCCGGCGACAACACTAGCCACCACCAGCATGGGTTTCTTCTCCGGCATCGGCAGCAACCGCAAGGGCAAAGCCCCCGCCCGCCATTCCCCCTTCCTCCCCGCCCTCCCTGCGCCGGTGCGCGCTCCCCGGCAGAGGCAGCGCATCAACGTGCCGTTGCACCAGGCCGAGTGGCACTGGCACCACCGCGTGCCTCTGCCGTACCTGAACGTGACGCTGCCGCATGACTGGCATTTGGATCCGGAGAGGATCCCAGTGCCGGCAGCGCCACGGACGCCGAGGGCCCATGCAGAGGAGGTGCGGCGCCGGCGGGCGTTGCTGATGTCGGAGCAGAGCGCCGACCCGCACTTCGCCGCCGACTCGCCCAACTAGGCTCGATGGTTCGCCTTCGAGCACGAGGCGACGCGGCGTCCGCGGCGTCGACCACAGCCTGCCGCCGCTCGCGCTCGTCGTCCGCGACGAGGACCAGGAGGCCGAGGCCGCCTACCAGGCGGCCATCAAGGAGGGCGAGGAGGAGGAGCGGTGGAGGGAGGCGGACGAGGCGACTTTCGAGGCTGCCATGGCGGAGGCCATGGCCCTCTTCGCGGCGGGCGACTGCGTCGTGCCGCCGGTGGCCCCGCCGTCCCTGCCCAAAGCCGAGTCGGAGGAGCCGGCCTACCGCGAGCGCTACTCCTAGACCGAAGTAGTGCGCGAGTGGGTCAGCGCTCCGCCTATCTGGCTCGGGGCGACGGAGAAGCAGGAGGCGGCCTACCTCGACCATTGGCGCCGCGTTCGACTGGCCGAGGAGCGCCGGGAGGGCGAGCGTCTGCAGATGCCCGAGCGCCAGGCCCAGGCAGCGGTGGCAAAGCCCGACATCGCCGCCGTCTGGAACACGGCGTTCTCATGGGCCGGCGCTGCGCCGGCGCTGCGCCGACGTTGATCGACCTCACCGGTCCCGACGCAGACGCCACCGTCGCCGAGGATGCCTAGGGCAGCGCGTCATCTTGTTTTTAGTGTTTTTATTAATGTAATGTGGACTTTCACTGGCCTTCGTTTTTCGACAAAGGGTGAATTTTATTAACTCAAATGAAGCATCAAGAGGATACAAACATAATGAGTACACACCCGGCCTCTGCATAGCTAGGATGCACACAGCCAACACCAACGCACGCGCACAAAAACACCAACAAATAGCAAAGTCATATACTGTTGGGTTTCGTAGTAATTTTAAAAAATTTCCTACGCACACGCAAGATCATGGTGATGCATAGCAATGAGAGGGGAGAGTATGATTTACGTACCCTTGTAGATCGACAACGGAAGCGTTTGGTTGATGTAGTCGTACGTCTCCACGGCCCGACCGATCAAGCACCGAAACTACGGCACCTCCGAGTTCTAGCACACGTTCAGCTCGATGACGATCCCCGGACTCCGATCCATCAAAGTGTCGGGGAAGAGTTCCGTCAGCACGATGGCGTGGTGACGATCTTGATGTACTACCGTCGCAGGGCTTCGCCTAAGCACCGCTACAATATTATCGAGGACTATGATGGAAGGGGGCACCGCACACGGCTAAGAATATGATCACGTGGATCAACTTGTGTCTCTAGGGGTGCCCCGTGCCTCCGTATATAAAGGCTCAAAGGGGGGGCTGGCCGGCCAAGAGGTGGCGCACCAGGAGGAGTCCTACTCCTTCCGGGAGTAGGACTCCCCCCCTTTCCTAGTTGGAATAGGATTCGCGGAGGGGGGAAAAGAGGAGAGAGAGGAGGAAGGGGGGTCGGCCCCCTCTCCTTGTCCTATTCGGACCAAAGGGGGGAGGGGCACGCGGCCCATCTCTGGCCACCTCTCCTCTCTTCCACTAAGGCCCACTAAGGCCCATATACCTCCCAGGGGGTTCCGGTAACCTCCCGGTACTCCGGTAAAATCCCGATTTCACCCGGAACACTTCTGATATCCAAACATAGGATTCCAATATATCAATCTTTATGTCTGGGCCATTTCGAGACTCCTCGTCATGTCCGTGATCACATCCGGGACTCCGAACAACCTTCGGTACATCAAAATGCATAAACTCATAATATAACTGTCATCGTAACCTTAAGCGTGCGGACCCTACGGGTTCGAGAACAATGTAGACATGACCGAGACACGTCTTTGGTCAATAACCAATAGCGGAACCTGGATGCTCATATTGGCTCCTACATATTCTACGAAGATCTTTTATCGGTCAGACCGCATAACAACATACGTTGTTCCCTTTGTCGTCGGTATGTTACTTGCCCGAGATTCGATCGTCGGTATCCCATACCTAGTTCAATCTCGTTACCGGCAAGTCTCTTTACTCGTTCCGTAATACATCATCCCGCAACTAACTCATTAGTTGCAATGCTTGCAAGGCTTAAGTGATGTGCATTACCGAGAGGGCCCAGAGATACCTCTCCGACAATCGGAGTGAAAAATCCTAATCTCGAAATACGCCAACCCAACATGTACCTTTGGAGACACCTGTATAGCTCCTTTATAATCACCCAGTTACGTTGTGACGTTTGGTAGCACCCAAAGTGTTCCTCCGATAAACGGGAGTTGCATAATCTCATAGTTATAGGAACATGTATAAGTCATGAAGAAAGCAATAGCAACATACTAAACGATCGGGTGCTAAGCTAATGGAATGGGTCATGTCAATCAGATCATTCACTTAATGATGTGATCCCGTTAATCAAATAACAACTCCTTGTTTATGGTTAGGAAACATAACCATCTTTGATTAACGAGCTAGTCAAGTAGAGGCATACTAGTGACACTCTGTTTGTCTATGTATTCACACATGTATTATGTTTCCGGTTAATACAATTCTAGCATGAATAATAAACATTTATCATGATATAAGGAAATAAATAATAACTTTATTATTGCCTCTAGGGCATATTTCACGTGATGGTTATTTATTTATTTCCTTATATCATGATAAATGTTTATTATTCATGCTTGAATTGTATTAACCGGAAACATAATACATGTGTGAATACATAGACAAACAAAGTGTCACTAGTATGCCTCTACTTGACTAGCTCGTTAATCAAAGATGGTTATGTTTCCTAACCATGGACAAAGAGTTGTTATTTGATTAACGGGATCACATCATTAGGTGAATGATCTGATTGACATGACCCATTCCATTAGCTTAGCACCCGATCGTTTAGTATGTTGCTATTGCTTTCTTCATGACTTATACATGTTCCTATGACTATGAGATTATGCAACTCCCGTTTGCCGGAGGAACACTTTATGTGCTACCAAACGTCACAACGTAACTGGGTGATTATAAAGGAGCTCTACAGGTGTCTCCAAAGGTACATGTTGGGTTGGCGTATTTCGAGATTAGGATTTTTCACTCCGATTGTCGGAGAGGTATCTCTGGGCCCTCTCGGTAATGCACATCACTTAAGCCTTGCAAGCATTGCAACTAATGAGTTAGTTGCGGGATGATGTATTACGGAACGAGTAAAGAGACTTGCCGGTAATGAGATTGAACTAGGTATGGGATACCGACGATCGAATCTCGGGCAAGTAACATACCGATGACAAAGGGAACAACGTATGTTGTTATGCGTTCTGACCGATAAAAGATCTTCGTAGAATATGTAGGAGCCAATATGAGCATCCAGGTTCCGCTATTGGTTATTGACCAGAGACGTGTCTCGGTCATGTCTACATTGTTCTCGAACCCGTAGGGTCCGCACGCTTAAGGTTACGATGACAATTATATTATGAGTTTATACATTTTGATGTACCGAAGGTTGTTCGGAGTCCCGGATGTGATCACGGACATGACGAGGAGTCTCGAAATGGTCGAGACATAAAGATTGATATATTGGAAGCCTATGTTTGGATACCGGAAGTGTTCCGGGTGAAATCGGGATTTTACCGGAGTACCGGGAGGTTACCGGAACCCCCCGGGAGGTATATGGGCCTTAGTGGGCCTTAGTGGAAGAGAGGAGAGATGGCCAGACATGGGCCGCGCGCCCCTCCCCCCCTTTGTGTTGGAAATATGCCCTAGAGGCAATAATAAAAGTATTATTATATTTCATTGTTCATGATAATTGTCTTTTATTCATGCTATAACTGTATTATCCGGAAATCGTAATACACGTGTGAATACTTAGACCACACTATGTCCCTGGTAAGCCTCTAGTTGACCAGCTCATTGTGATCAACAGATAGTCATGGTTTCCTGACTATGGACATTGGATGTCGTTGATAACGGGATCACATCATTAGGAGAATGATGTGATGGACAAGACCCAATCCTAAGCATAGCATAAAAGATCGTGTAGTTCGTTTTGCTAGAGCTTTGCAAGTGTCAAGTATCTCTTCCTTCGACCATGAGATCGTGTAACTCCCGGATACCGTAAGAGTGCCTTGGGTGTACCAAACGTCACAACATAACTGGGTGACTATAAAGGTGCATTACAGGTATCTCCGAAAGTAGCTGTTGGGTTGACACGGATCGAGACTGGGATTTGTCACTCCGTATGACGGAGAGGTATCTCTGGGCCCACTCGGTAATGCATCATCATAATGAGCTCAATGTGACCAAGGTGTTGGACACGGGATCATGCATTACGGTACGAGTAAAGTGACTTGCCGGTAACGAGACTGAACAAGGTATTGGGATACCGACGATCGAGTCTCGGGCAAGTAACGTACCGATTGACAAAGGGAATTGCATACAGGGTTTGATCGAATCCTCGACATAGTGGTTCATCCGATGACAACATCGAGGAGCATGTGGGAGCCATCATGGGTATCCAGATCCCGCTGATGGTTATTGACTGAGAGCGTCTTGGTCATGTCTGCATGTCTCCCGAACCCGTAGGGTCTACACACTTAAGGTTCGGTGACGCTAGGGTTATGAAGATATGGATATGCAGAAACCCGAATGTTGTTCGGAGTCCCGGATGAGATCCCGGACGTCACGAGGAGTTCCGGAATGGTCCGGAGGTAAAGAATTATATATAGGAAGTGCTATTTCGGGCATCGGGACAAGTTTCGGGGTTATCGGTATTGTACCGGGACCACCGGAAGGGTCCCGGGGGCCCACCGGGTGGGGCCACCTGTCCCGGGGGGCCACATGGGCTGTAGGGGGTGCGCCTTGGCCTTCATGGGCCAAGGGCACCAGCCCCTATAGGCCCATGCGCCTAGGGTTTCCCCCTAGGAGGAGTCCTAGTGGTGGAAGGCACCCCTAGGTGCCTTGGGAGGGAGGGAAACCTCCCCTAGGCCGCCGCCCCCCTAGTAGATCTCATCTACTAGGGCCGGCGCCCCCCCTGGCACCCCTATATATAGTGGGGGAGAGGAGGGACTTCACACACCAGCCCCTGGCGCCTCCACCTCCCCCCGTTACGTCTCTCCCTCGTAGTCTCGGCGAAGCCCTACTGCTGTGACGCCCTGCATCCACCACCACGCCGTCGTGCTGCTGGATCTTCATCAACCTCTCCTTCCCCCTTGCTGGATCAAGAAGGAGGAGACGTCTCCCGTCCCGTACGTGTGTTGAACGCGGAGGTGCCGTCCGTTCGGCGCTGGTCATCGATGATTTGGATCACGTCGAGTACGACTACATCATCACCTTGCAAGCTTCCGCACGCGATCTACAAGTGGTATGTAGATGCAAACTCTCTCCCTAGACTCGTTGCTTAGATGAACTCATAGATGGATCTTGGTGAAACCGTAGGAAAAATTTTAATTTTCTGCAACGTTCCCATCAGTGGCATCATGAGCTAGGTCTATGCGTAGTTCTCTTTGCACGAGTAGAACACAACTTTGTTGTGGGCGTGGATTTTGTCATCTTACTTGCCTCTACTAGTCTTTTCTTGCTCAACGGTATTGTGGGATGAAGCGGCCCGGACCAACCTTACACGTACACTTACGTGAGACCGGTTTCACCGACTGACATGCACAAGTTGCATAAGGTGGCTGGCGGGTGTATGTCTCTCCCACCTTAGTTGGAGCGGAATCGATGAACATGGCCCTTACGAAGGGTAAATAGAAGTTGACAAAATCACGTTGTGGTGATTCGTAGGTAAGAAAACGTTCTTGCTAGAACCCAATTGCAGCCACGTAAAAGATGCAACAACAATTAGAGGACGTCTAACTTGTTTTTGCAGCGATTGATCATGTGATGTGATATGGCCAGAAGTTGTGATGAATGATGAATTGTGATGTATGAGATCATGTTCTTTGTAATAGGATTCACGACTTGCATGTCGATGAGTATGACAACCGGCAGGAGCCATAGGAGTTGTCATTATTTTTTGTATGACCTGCGTGTCATTGAATAACGTCATGTAAACTACTTTACTTTAATGCTAAACGTTAGTCATAGAAGTAGAAGTAGTCGTTGGCGTGACAACTTCATGAAGACACGATGATGGAGATCATGATGATGGAGATCATGGTGTCAAGCCAGTGACAAGATGATCATGGAGCCCCGAAGATGAAGATCAATGGAGCTATATGATATTGGCCATATCATGTCACAACTATATAATTGCATGTGATGTTTATTATGTATTATGCATCTTGTTTACTTAGGACGACGGTAGTAAATAAGATGATCCCTTATAAAATTTCAAGAAGTGTTCTCCCCTAACTGTGCACCGTTGCTACAGTTCGTCGCTTCTAAGCACCACGTGATGACCGGGTGTGATGGATTCTTACGTTCACATACAATGGGTGTAAGACAGTTTTACACAGCGAAAACACTTAGGGTTAACTTGACGAGCCTAGCATGTGCAGACATGGCCTCGGAACACGGAGACCGAAAGGTCGAACACGAGTCGTATGGAAGATACGATCAACATGAAAATGTTCACCGACGATGACTAGTCCGTCTCACGTGATGATCAGACACGGGCTAGTCGACTCGGATCGTGTAACACTTAGATGACTAAAGGGATGTCTAATCTAAGTGGGAGTTCATAATTTAATTAGAAATTTATTATCATGAACTTAGTCTAAAACCTTTGCAAATATGTCTTGTAGATCAATGGCCAACGCTAATGTCAACATGAACTTCAACGCGTTCCTAGAGAAAACCAAGCTGAAAGATGATGGCAGCAACTATACGGACTGGGTCCGGAACATGAGGATCATCCTCATAGCTGCCAGGAAACAATATGTCCTAGAAGGACCGCTAGGTGATGCTCCCGTCCCAGAGAACCAAGACATTATGAATGCTTGGCAGTCTCGCGCTGATGATTACTCCCTCGTTCAGTGCGGCATGCTTTACAGCTTAGAACCGGGGCTCCAAAAGCGTTTTGAGAATCACGGAGCATATGAGATGTTCGAAGAGCTGAAACTAGTTTTTCAAGCTCATGCCCGGGTCGAGAGATATGATGTCTCCGACAAGTTCTACAGTTGTAAGATGGAGGAGAACAGTTCTGTCAGTGAGCACATCCTGAAGATGTTTGGGTTGCACAACCGTATGACCCAACTGAACATTAACCTCCCAGATGAGGCGGTCATTGACAGAATCCTCCAGTCGCTCCCACCAAGCTACAAGAGCTTTGTGATGAACTACAACATGCAGGGAATGGAAAAGACCATTCCTGAAGTGTTCTCGATGCTGAAGTCAGCAGAGGCTGAAATCAAGAAAGAACATCAAGTGTTGATGGTCAATAAGACCACTAAGTTCAAGAAGGGCAAGGGTAAGAAGAACTTCAAGAAGGACGGCAAAGATGTTGCCGCGCCTGGTAAGCCAGTTACCGGGAAGAAGTCAAAGAATGGACCCAAGCCTGAGACTGAGTGCTTTTATTGCAAGGGGAAGGGTCACTGGAAGCGAAACTGCCCCAAATACTTAGCGGATAAGAAGGCCGGCAACACCAAAGGTATATTTGATATACATGTGATTGATGTGTACCTTACCAGTAATCGTAGTAACTCCTGGGTATTTGATACCGGTGCCGTTGCTCATATTTGTAACTCACAGCAGGAGCTGCGGAATAAACGGAGACTGGCAAAGGACGAGGTGACGATGCGCGTCGGGAATGGTTCCAGAGTCGATGTGATCGCCGTCGGCACGCTGCCTCTACATTTACCTACGGGATTAGTTTTGAACCTTAATAATTGTTATTTAGTGCCAAGTTTGAGCATGAACATTGTATCAGGATCTCGTTTAATACGAGATGGCTACTCATTTAAGTCTGAGAATAATGGTTGTTCGATTTATATGAGAGATATGTTTTATGGTCATGCTTCGATGGTCAATGGTTTATTCTTAACGAATCTCGAGCGTAATATTACACATGTTCATAGTGTAGATGCCAAAAGATTTAAAGTTGATAACGATAGTCCCACATACTTGTGGCACTGCCGCCTTGGTCACATTGGTGTCAAGCGCATGAAGAAGCTCCATGCCGATGGACTTTTAGAGTCTCTTGATTATGAATCGTTTGACACGTGCGAACCATGCCTCTTGGGCAAAATGACCAAGACTCCGTTCTCCGGAACAATGGAGCGAGCAACCAACTTGTTGGAAATCATACATACCGATGTGTGCGGTCCAATGAGCGTTGAGGCTCGCGGAGGATATCGTTATGTTCTCACTCTCACAGATGACTTGAGTAGATATGGGTATGTCTACTTAATGAAACACAAGTCTGAGACCTTTGAAAAGTTCAAGGAATTTCAGAATGAGGTGGAGAATCAACGTGACCGAAAGATAAAATTCTTACGATCAGATCGTGGAGGAGAATACTTAAGTCACGAATTTGGTACACACTTAAAGAAATGTGGAATCGTTTCACAGCTCACGCCGCCTGAAACACCTCAGCGAAACGGTGTGTCCGAACGTCGTAATCGCACTCTATTGGATATGGTGCGGTCTATGATGTCTCTTACCGACTTACCGCTATCATTTTGGGGATACGCTCTAGAGACAGCTACATTCACTTTAAATAGGGCACCGTCTAAATCCGTTGAGACGACACCGTATGAATTATGGTTTGGAAAGAAACCTAAGCTGTCGTTTCTAAAAGTTTGGGGATGCGAAGCTTATGTCAAGAAACTTCAACCTGAAAAGCTCGAACCCAAGTCGGAAAAATGCGTATTCATAGGGTACCCTAAGGAAACTGTAGGGTATACCTTCTACTTAAGATCCGAAGGCAAGATCTTTGTTGCCAAGAACGGATGCTTTCTGGAAAAAGAGTTTCTCTCGAAAGAAGTAAGTGGGAGGAAAGTAGAACTCGATGAAGTACTACCTCTTGAGCGGGATAGTGACGCAGCACAGGAAACCGTTCCTGTGATGCCCACACCAACTGAAGAGGAAAACCATGATAATGATCAAGGTACTTCGGATCAAGTTACTGCTGAACTTCGTAGGTCCACAAGGACACGTTCCGCACCAGAGTGGTACGGCAACCCTGTCCTGGAAATCAAGTTGTTAGACAACAATGAACCTTCGAACTATGAAGAAGCAATGGCGGGCCCGGATTCCAACAAATGGCTTGAAGCCATGAAATCCAAGATAGAATCCATGTATGAAAACAAAGTATGGACTTTGACAGACTTGCCCGATGATCGGCGAGCGATAGAAAACAAATGGATCTTTAAGAAGAAGAAGGACGCGGATGGTAATGTTACCATCTATAAAGCTCGACTTGTCGCTTAGGGTTATCGACAGGTTCAAGGGATTGACTACGACGAGACATTCTCTCCCGTAGCGAAGCTAAAGTCTGTCCGAATCATGTTAGCAATTGCCGCATACTATGATTATGAGATATGGCAGATGGACGTCAAAACAGCATTCCTTAACGGGCATCTTAAGGAAGAACTGTATATGATGCAGCCGGAAGGTTTTGTCGATCCTCGGAACGCTAACAAAGTATGCAAGCTCCAGCGATCCATTTATGGACTGGTGCAAGCATCTCGGAGTTGGAACATTCGCTTTGATGAGATGATCAAAGCGTTTGGGTTTATGCAGACTTATGGAGAAGCCTGCGTTTACAAGAAAGTGAGTGGGAGCTCTGTAGCATTTCTCATATTATATGTAGATGACATACTCCTGATGGGAAATAATATAGAATTTCTGGACAGCATTAAGGCCTACTTGAATAAGTGTTTTTCAATGAAGGACCTTGGAGAAGCTGCTTATATATTAGGCATCAAGATCTATAGAGATAGATCGAGACGCCTCATAGGTCTTTCATAAAGCACATACCTTGATAAGATTTTGAAGAGATTCAGAATGGATCAGTCCAAGAAGGGGTTCTTGCCTATGTTACAAGGTATGAGACTGAGCTCAGCTCAGTCACCGACCACGGCAAAAGATAAAGAAGAGATGAGTGTCATCCCCTATGCTTCAGCCATAGGATCTATTATGTATGCCATGCTGTGTACCAGACCCGATGTAAACCTTGCCGTAAGTTTGGTAGCAAGATACCAAAGTAATCCCGGCAAGGAACACTGGACAGCGGTCAAGAATATCCTGAAGTACCTGAAAAGGACAAAGGACATGTTTCTCGTTTATGGAGGAGACGAAGAGCTCGTCGTAAAAGGTTACGTCGACGCTAGCTTCGACTCAGATCTGGATGACTCTAAGTCACAAACCGGATACGTGTATATGTTGAATGGTGGAGCAGTAAGCTGGTGCAGCTGCAAGCAGAGCGTCGTGGCGGGATCTACGTGTGAAGCGGAGTACATGGCAGCCTCGGAGGCAGCACATGAAGCGATTTGGGTGAAGGAGTTCATCACCGACCTAGGAGTCATACCCAATGCGTCGGGGCCGATCAAACTCTTCTGTGACAACACTGGAGCTATTGCCCTCGCCAAGGAGCCCAGGTTTCACAAGAAGACCAGGCACATCAAGCGTCGTTTCAACTCCATCCGTGAAAATGTTCAAGATGGAGACATAGAGATTTGCAAAGTGCACACGGATCTGAATGTCGCAGATCCGCTGACTAAACCTCTCTCGCGTGCAAAACATGATCAACACCAGAACTCTATGGATGTTCGATTCATCACAATGTAACTAGATTAGTGACTCTAGTGCAAGTGGGAGACTGTTGGAAATATGCCCTAGAGGCAATAATAAAAGTATTATTATATTTCATTGTTCATGATAATTGTCTTTTATTCATGCTATAACTGTATTATCCGGAAATCGTAATACACGTGTGAATACTTAGACCACACTATGTCCCTGGTAAGCCTCTAGTTGACCAGCTCGTTGTGATCAACAGATAGTCATGGTTTCCTGACTATGGACATTGGATGTCGTTGATAACGGGATCACATCATTAGGAGAATGACGTGATGGACAAGACCCAATCCTAAGCATAGCATAAAAGATCGTGTAGTTCGTTTTGCTAGAGCTTTGCAAGTGTCAAGTATCTCTTCCTTCGACCATGAGATCGTGTAACTCCCGGATACCGTAAGAGTGCCTTGGGTGTATCAAACGTCACAACGTAACTGGGTGACTATAAAGGTGCATTACAGGTATCTCCGAAAGTAGCTGTTGGGTTGACACGGATCGAGACTGGAATTTGTCACTCCGTATGACGGAGAGGTATCTCTGGGCCCACTCGGTAATGCATCATCATATTGAGCTCAATGTGATCAAGGTGTTGGACACGGGATCATGCATTACGGTACGAGTAAAGTGACTTGCCGGTAACGAGACTGAACAAGGTATTGGGATACCGACGATCGAGTCTCGGGCAAGTAACGTACCGATTGACAAAGGGAATTGCATACAGGGTTTGATCGAATCCTCGACATAGTGGTTCATCCGATGACAACATCGAGGAGCATGTGGGAGCCATCATGGGTATCCAGATCCCGCTGATGGTTATTGACTGAGAGCGTCTTGGTCATGTCTGCATGTCTCCCGAACCCGTAGGGTCTACACACTTAAGGTTCGGTGACGCTAGGGTTATGAAGATATGGATATGCAGAAACCCGAATGTTGTTCGGAGTCCCGGATGAGATCCCGGACGTCACGAGGAGTTCCGGAATGGTCCGGAGGTAAAGAATTATATATAGGAAGTGCTATTTCGGGCATCGGGACAAGTTTCGGGGTTATCGGTATTGTACCGGGACCACCGGAAGGGTCCCGGGGGCCCACCGGATGGGGCCACCTGTCCCGGGGGGCCACATGGGCTGTAGGGGGTGCGCCTTGGCCTTCATGGGCCAAGGGCACCAACCCCTATAGGCCCATGCGCCTAGGGTTTCCCCCTAGGAGGAGTCCTAGTGGTGGAAGGCACCCCTAGGTGCCTTGGGGGGGAGGGAAACCTCCCCTAGGCCGCCGCCCCCCTAGTAGATCTCATCTACTAGGGCCGGCGCCCCCCCTGGCACCCCTATATATAGTGGGGGAGAGGAGGGACTTCACACACCAGCCCCTGGCGCCTCCACCTCCCCCCGTTACGTCTCTCCCTCGTAGTCTCGGCGAAGCCCTACTGCTGTGACGCCCTGCATCCACCACCACGCCGTCGTGCTGCTGGATCTTCATCAACCTCTCCTTCCCCCTTGCTGGATCAAGAAGGAGGAGACGTCTCCCGTCCCGTACGTGTGTGAACGCGGAGGTGCCGTCCGTTCGGCGTTGGTCATCGGTGATTTGGATCACGTCGAGTACGACTACATCATCACCTTGCAAGCTTCCGCACGCGATCTACAAGTGGTATGTAGATGCAAACTCTCTCCCTAGACTCGTTGCTTAGATGAACTCATAGATGGATCTTGGTGAAACCGTAGGAAAATTTTTAATTTTCTGCAACGTTCCCAACACTTTGGTCCGGATAGGACAAAGAGAGGGGGCCGGCCCCCTTCCTCCTCTCTCTCCTCTTTCCCCCCTCCGCGAATCCTATTCCAACTAGGAAAGGGGGGAGTCCTACTCCCGGAAGGAGTAGGACTCCTCCTGGAGCGCCACCTCTTGGCCGGCCAGCCCCCCCTTTGAGCCTTTATATACGGAGGCACGGGGCACCCCTAGAGACACAAGTTGATCCACGTGATCATATTCTTAGCCGTGTGGGGTGCCCCCTTCCATCATAGTCCTCGATAATATTGTAGCGGTGCTTAGGCGAAGCCCTGCGACGGTAGTACATCAAGATCGTCACCACGCCGTCGTGCTGACGGAACTCTTCCCCGACACTTTGCTGGATCGGAGTCCGGGGATCGTCATCGAGCTGAACGTGTGCTAGAACTCGGAGGTGCCGTAGTTTCGGTGCTTGATCGGTCGGGCCGTGGAGACGTACGACTACATCAACCAAACGCTTCCGTTGTCAATCTACAAGGGTACGTAGATCATACTCTTCCCTCTCGTTGCTATGCATCACCATGATCTTGCGTGTGCGTAGGAATTTTTTTGAAATTACTACGAAACCCAACACTGGATGCGCGCCGCAGCCGCCTGTTGCCGGGCTCCGGGACCGGGTGTCGCGATGGGGAGAAGTGAGGGCAAGAGCGGAGTGGGACGTGGCCTACACAACCGTCACCGGGATACCGGCTTGACTGCCCGCTCGCCCGAGCCACCTCACGTCGAAGCCAACCGCATGCCAGATCCGCCGCCGAGCGCCGCAACTGGGCACCGCGGGCCAGATCCGCCACCAACCGCTGCATCCCGGCCTCCCGCGAGCCAGATCCGACAAGACGCCCCGCCGTCACCATCCTCGCAAGCGCTGCGAGATTTCTCGCCTTCTTACTCAGGTAACGGCGAGGGGAAGGGATCGGGAAAGGGAGGTGGCGGCGGGCTGGTTTGTGTCGCCGCCCGAGTCGCCCCGGAGGAGCGATGTGGGGGCTGTATCTCCTTCGTGGCCGGCTTTTATGTTTAGTTAAATGCATATATTTATATTTAAACTGCTCGCAATATTTTTTTTGACGCGCCGACGAAATGGATCGGGCCAGCGTTCGGCGCTCACGCCAGCCCAAACACAACACCGGACGTTTGTGTCCGCCGGGCCGACCCAAACGGACAAAAAACGGACAAAAGCGTCGTTCGTTTGGATCGCCCCGTTGGAGTTGCTCTAAATAATCCATGCCAGCCTCTTGGCTCTTACCGTTAAATTTACAAGGCCTGGGGAATGCAGCGTTTGGAAACAGCTCACAAAATTGGCCGAGCTCGAATCACACCTAGGGCAACTCCAACATATTCATGCGAAAAAGTACAGCCCGACCTCATCTCATCTCAGCTCAGCTCAGCTCAGGTGTGCCATCTGCTCATCTCGAGCATTTGGTGATTGATTAACCAGCTGCCTGCCTGCCAGGCTCCTCGGAACATATTCTTCCAACCGTTTGGGTGGCACGGAATATTCCGGCGCCCAATAATTCACACACTCTATCTCTCTCGTGACAGCTGAAAATTTTTTAAAAAGAAGGAAAGAGCCCAGAGAAAAGGACTCCTGTTGGCCGCCGCATCACTGAAAAAAGAAATAAAGCATTTTACGTGCGCGAATACTCCTATCATCCATCCACATATCCCTACCCACTTTCTCCCTTTTAAAAGTTTATTATTATTATTACTTGGTGATGGGGTACGTGCTCCTTTTGTAGGGCCATGTTTGGTACCGACTCTCCTTTTAAAATTTCATCTCACGTCTTCCTCTAGATGGTATTTCTTTTTTGCGGGGATTCTAGATGGCATTTCAGGGTCAGAAAAAGGAACATGTGTCTCGACAAGGGACAAAGGAAATGGTAGTATGTCGTTTGGTCATGCAGACAGATGTCTTTTGAAGGTGCTCATAGAGATAGAGTGTACGTGTATGCATTCATAAAGATGAGTACATGCACGTGTATATGAGCGTTTGCGTCTATACTGTATTAAAAAAAGAGAGCATGGAGCGATCGAATCGGTTACAAGTTGCAACTGTACCTATAGTCTATTACACGGCCACATCATGCCATGGTACCGTAGCATTTATGGCTCTACCTTGAAAAATGAGGTTTCTAGTCCGTTTTTAGAAGCAAGCTACACACGCGCATGGGAATTGGGTGCCATCTACGGCACTAGCAACACACGAGCATACGAGTATAGTAAAATTTCTCTTATTGGTAAGAAGGTCATCCCCAAAATCAAGCACGCTCGGGGAAGAATAAATATAAGCTACATTTGTTTTCGAAAGGCTAGGCAGGAGTCGCATCAGCTAAACCAAAAAATCTCGGGAAAATAAGCATCGTTGAGTATCATTCTCACTTTAAAACGGAGGAGGTAACATTTTGGTGTAAACAAAGCAGCACACCACATCTCATATTTTTTTTTCTATTAGTAACAGTAACATAGGATGCTTGATGCTTGATCCCTCCCCTCGAATGCAGTACCTCCACTTCCCATCACCACCAACCAACTGCTAACAGAGTGCTAAATCCATCCCCCAAGACCATCATTACCGAAGACAAGTATATGAATCATAGAAGAGAGAGAAAACCATATAGTAAATGACACAGTTTAGCAGTGACACCCTCAAAAAACCCAATGATTTCAAAGTCCCTTCCAAAAACAGGACACCACATAATAATAATAATAATAAGAAAAGAGGCAGAGACAAAGTGAAAAAGAAGAAAACGCATAAAGAAAAGTTAAATATGGATGGAGTAACAATCAAGCCACGCCAAAAGTCTCCCATCTCCCTCTCTTATCTACACTTCTTTAGCACCTCCCATCATCTACCGTTTCTGATCTCACTTCCCCTGCTTGATCCACTGTTGTGTGCCTTGCAAGGCAACACCAATTTTTTATTGTAATAATTAATTAATTAATTATTTTTTGAAGGCAATAATTAATTAATTAATTAATGCAACAAAAGCGTGAAACCCTAATCCCGCCCAACCAAGAGGGAAAAGGCGGTGTTTATTTTCGGGCTGCTTTTAATTTGCACGCCCTATTTCTTTGGGAGCAATCAATTGCTACCCTCCTTATCCCAAAATATATTCCCCTTTACTTATTTATTTATAGATAGGAGAGAGAAAGAGGGAGGGGGAGAGAGAGAGAAAGAGGAGGGAGAAGTAGGAGGCAGCAGCAGCACCCGAGGCCGCCGAGCCGAGCTATCCCTTCCCTCAGCTCTCAGATCCAAAAGCCGAAGAGAATCGCGCCAACTCGCTCGCCCTCGCCGTAGCTAGATGCGCGCCGCAGGCTGCTACTGTTCCTGCTGCTAGGTTTCTGCGGAGATGCCGGGCGCTGAGGCCGACGGCGCCGGCGGCCCCGGCGCCTCCTCCTCCTCCACTGCAGGTGAGGCTTGCGCCGGGGTGGTGAACGAATTTGGTGCGCTTTTGCTGGGTTTCCTGGGAGCGTTTGATCTGCTCGCCGGTTTGGTTGGTGTTGTTGGGTTGCTGGTGCTGCCCTGGTAGATTTGGTGCTCGAGCCTGGCGCCTTCGTTGCGCTTCTGGTGCGAATCTTGCTTCTCCCAGCGGAGAATTACCCGGCGAGCTGAAGACATGTTTTTAGTTTGTTCGCTTGATTGGTCTTCCCATGCTGTTCTTGCCTCTGTTCTTCGTAGTTAGTTCTAGCTTGTAATCTGGGTAAAGATGTTAATTTGATCTGTTCTTCCTTGCTGCAGATAGTTTTGACGCCGGGCAGTACGCCTTCTTCGGGAAGGAGCCGCGCGACGGGCTCGAGCTAGGTTGCTTGGAGGCTGATGGTGGCCATGGCAATGGCGGTGGATTCAGCGGGCCAGAGGATGGTGGCTTGTACCGGCTCTCTTCGGTTGGAGAAGAGGTGCTGACTCCGGAACCTTCCTAGTCCACACCCTGACCATATTTGTTATGGACTGCTGGCCTTGTTTGTGTTGTGTGTTTGGTTCTCATGCGTGCTTGATCCTATTTGGTGGCGTGCGGATTTTGCAACTTGGATGTTAGTAGTGGAGAGTTAGTGCTGGAGGAATCACGAATAAATCCTTGCGGGCCTATGGGGTGTATCTGGTGGAAATGAGGATCAATTCACTAGTGTTGGAACACAAAGTCCTTTGGTGACCGGTGGGAACTTTTGAGCTATCTTAATGTGCCGTCTAGTGAACGATTTTAGCACTTATTTTCAGAGCACAAAAGTTCCTTTAGAGGGTGGAATTTCTTGCCTCGGATGTAGTAAGCAGAAGTTTTCTTGCACCCACCCTGTTACTAACTGGTCAAGACTTTACACCCCTAGAACACTGATTGTTGATTATATGAGTAGCCTAGCCTATGTATTTATCTGATTGTTGATTATGGGTAGGATTTTTTTTTTGAGGAAATTATGAGTAGGATTTTTGGTGCAATTTGGATCCTAGCATACTTCCACCTGTGTTGTTTGACCCCAGAATTCATTTGTTGGGTTCAAACATAATTATTTCTGCAACTTTGGGATCAACATTTTCAATACTGCTGTGTGAAAATAACCATTGAATCTACTATGTTGCAGAATAATAGAGCTGATTGGTCTGTTGGTAGGCATGCCATTTTTGAACTGCTCTAGTTGCTTTAGCAGTCAACATTGCGTCGTTGATCTTGCAATGCTAATATCTAGTTTAAGTCTCCTATGGATTAAGTTTGGCCGTTAAGATTCATGTCATGTATTTCTGGGCATAGCGAGTTTAAGCTTATGCTGCTTAACATGATCAATTTTTAGTGACTCACTGACTGTGTGGCTCAGTTGTACTGCGTGATCATGATTAGCTAGAGCGCATGTGTAAACTTATACCTCGAGTTGATTGTAATGGGCAAATTGTTCATGTAAAGTAATTAGCCGTCAATCCCTGTTCAGTATTTTCAGAAACAAAGTTTGTATGGGGAATCAGGGACATGTGTATGCTTTTAGCTAACCTGACACCCTGTGCATACCATTTTCAAAATGCTTCCTGTTTTTTATTATCTTTTCTTGTGATTTCTAATTTATTTAAATTCTCTAGTGCATGCTGTTATTCTGACTCAAGCTCCTATTTCCACAGATTGACAATCTAAGTAACTTGTCGGACGTCGATGATCTTGCGAGTACTTTTGCTAAGGTTTGCTACTCTTAACTTATTGCTCCAGTGTTTCAGCTTTAAAAATTGATAGGAGTTGGATATGACCTTTCCCACATGCACCTATCACATATGTTTTTGGGATACACAGTATTCTTCAGCAGATTCTTCTTGAATTAGCAACTTTCTGAAGCCACATTATGCTTTATCATATTTTGCTAAGCGGTTACTCTTATTGTTTGACAATCCATTCTTTTCTTATTATATCCTTGATAATTTGATTATCTGAACTTAGTGAACGCAGATAGATTATTGATTCTGAACACATTTACCTATTCTACGTTTTTACCCATGAAAGGCCCTATTGGACATAAAAGATGTAGACACTGAGTTCATGGGGATTGAACTCGCTTTGGAGTAATATTTTGGTCAATGGCTATGCACCTTAGGATTATGTCTGTTGTGCCTTCACCTTCGTCTTTGTTTGACTTAATACTTATATATGATGCATGTGTTCATAGTAGCTGCTTGTTTACTATTACTGTTTCTTAGCTTGCACTCAGAAATTTACATATTTTATTTCAGTTGAACCGAACCGTTAGTGGAACACGGAATCCTGGTGTTATCGGTGACAGACGATCCATTTCAAGAGGAAGTAAGTTGACATTGCTACTTTTACGACAAATTAACACTGATGTTCAATAGTGTGAAGCTTATTTGTGATATTCGCTATTGCTCTCTATGAAACATGATGCTCAAACTTTGGTTGTTTAAGAATCTTCAAGTCAGTCTTCACAGCATGTTCTTCTGCACCATATTTATTTTTGTCGCTTCAACTGTTTTGCCTCTCACTGTTAACCTTGTATATTATGTATGGAATTATGACATGCTATACATCATGTTATCTATGTCAGTAGATAAAAACATTTATGTTTTTTTTCAGAAATGTTTATATTAATATATTGTAGTTTTTGCATGTGGCTTGTTGAAAGCTCAGCATGTGCTCCAGTACGATATGATTTTATTGCATTGTTGCACATATTTTCGAAATTTAATGTCACCAGTATTATCAGGAAGAGTGGCGAGGTGTCTGTATTTATTGGTTGGAAAGCAACTATTTTAAGCAAATTTCAATCCCTTGTGGCCTCGAATTTAGGTTCTTATATATTGTTCTGTCAGGATAAAAAAATTGTCTTATGTTGAATTATGTGTATAGTAGAAGTCAATTTTATGCCCCAAGATTCAATGTGTTACTGATCTATGGAATGATTTTTATTCTTCAGGTTCTTTAACTGTTGATTGGACTGAGGATGTAGAGTTTCCCAATTATCAAGATATATTAGAAAATGAGGAATTCCAGGAAGGTAAAAGATGGTGGTCATCACAGTCACATTCTTTGGTGCAGCAAGGGGACAGCAAACCGCTAAGTCGAACATCTTCCTATCCTCAGCAGCCACTGCAGCACCGTTCCAGTGAACCTATCACAGGACCAAAGTCTCCTCCGTTTACCTCGTTTCCGCCACCAGGTGGTAGATCACCACATCCTGCTCAAGGTCTTACACGTCATGGGAGCATTCCATCATTTGGAGCTGGGATACAGATGGGTTCTCCGAGCATGCCACTGCCAGGTTCCCCGTATCATATGGTTGGGTTACCTCATGGACTACCATATGGGGGAAGCATGCCCTTTGGTGGTCCTAATATGCATGTAGGCAATCCAATGCAAAATGACTGGTCAAACCAAGCCAACCTGTTCACTGGGGAGCACCTTAATCTACTGCCAAACTTATTACAGAAACAAATATCGCTTCCGAATAGCCCAATGTCATCACTGCTATTCTCTCAGCAACAGCAGAGATTGGCACAGCTCCAACCATCCCACCATCAGAATTACCTAAATTTACCACCCCACCTATTCTACCATCATCACCCCCCAGAGATACCAGGCAGGTTTGAATCTGCTACCAGTCTTCCTTCATCAAGAGACAAGAGATCAAGATCAGGAAGGGGAAAACACAGTTTACGTTTTTCTCAACCACCATCTGATACTACTGGTAGTCAGAACGGTGAGAGTGGTGGACTGAAGTTTAGATCCAAGTACAT
Source organism: Triticum dicoccoides (assembly GCF_002162155.2). Classification (NCBI taxonomy): domain Eukaryota; kingdom Viridiplantae; phylum Streptophyta; class Magnoliopsida; order Poales; family Poaceae; genus Triticum; species Triticum dicoccoides. Next base: position 551,791,345 of record NC_041384.1, read on the forward strand.
GTCATCTGAAGAGATCGAGTCTATTCTAAGAATGCAGCACTCGGCAAGTCACAGCAGTGATCCTTATGTTGTTGATTATTATCATCAAGCTTGCATGGCGAAAAAGGGTTCCAGTTCTAAGCAAAAGACCAATTTCTCCCCAACATCAGTTAAAGACTTGCCCTCCAAGTCTAGATCAAGTGGTGACCAGCATGCATATCTTCAGGTCGATGCTCTTGGGAGAGTTTCTTTCTCTTCCATTCGCAGGCCCCGGTCTCTTCTTGAAGTTGACAATCCTTTGTCAGGTGAGGGTCCTCATGATCAGAAGTCTTCCGTGAGGTCCCTGGAGAAAGAACCTATGCTAGCAGCCAGGGTCACTGTTGAAGATGCCATTGGTCTTCTTCTTGAGGTGGATGATATTGACAGGCTCCTGCAGTCTAGCCAGGCACAGGAGAATAGCTTTCAGCTGAGGCGAAGGCGACAAGTTCTCCTTGAAGGTCTAGCCGCATCACTTCAGCTTGCTGACCCTCTTGGGCCCAGCAAATCTGCCAATTCATCTGGTTTAGCCCCTAAGGATGATATTGTCTTTCTTCGCATTGTTTCTCTTCCCAAAGGACGTAAGCTTCTGGCTCGTTATATCCGGCTTATTGTCCCTGGAAGCGAGTTGACCAGGATTGTGTGCATGGCTATTTTCCGACACCTGAGGTTCTTGTTTGGGGGTTTACCATCAGATTCAAGTGCAGCAGAGACAACAGTTGCTCTGGCAAAGACTGTTTCGACTTGTGCTCACCATATGGAGCTTGGTGCTCTTAGTGCTTGCCTTGCTGCAGTCGTCTGTTCATCTGAACAACCACCTCTCCGTCCTCTTGGTAGCTCTGCTGGTGACGGGGCTTCTCTTATTATCAAGTCAGTACTGGACCGAGCAACTGAGTTGCTGACTGATCAGCGTGCCGTATCCAGCTATACCCCGTCAAACCGAGCTCTCTGGCAGGCATCGTTTGATGCTTTCTTTGGGCTTCTGACAAAATACTGCCTCACTAAGTATGAAAGTATTCTGCAGATGTTTGTGATGCAGGCATCAGGCTCTGTGATTGGATCTGAAGCCTCTCAAGCACCCAGCAGGGAGATGCCAGTAGAGTTGCTACGTGCAAGCCTCCCTCACACAAACGAGCAGCAACGGCAGATGCTGCTTGATTTCGCTCAGAGAACCACGCCTGCCAGCAGTTTTAATCCCCCTGGTGCTAGCGGTGGACACATCTCTTCTGAATCGGTTCCTGGTTAATATAGCTCAAGGCCTCTGCACAATTGTCTTCGGAATGGTGATCCTTATATATCCGAAGACATGCATGATCACCCCCTTGATAAGGTTTTGAGCTGGGAGAAGTTCCATGGGCTCAGGAAAGTAGCCTTATTTCAGTCTGTGACTTAAGTGTAGGTTTCAGATTAATCTCATAGACCAACAAAAAGAGATGGATCCCCCCTTTTATGTGGGTCATTTACTATAGCACACCCTCCTGATGATCACAGATAGACCATGGAGAACATGTACTTATATTGCTGTAACTCTGTGCAGTGGATGAACCGGTCAGCTCGCTCGTCGGGGCAATCTAGTTTTTAACGTTTATGCGCCCGTGGTGCAGAAGACCGTACTGTACAGGTTCGACTGCTAGAGCTTTCCTGTCTGTTCTTTTTACTGGAGCATGGAAGGTGCCAAGGAGTCAAGTGTGGAGTCTGGTCCATCTGTTTTATTTAGGACCAGGTATGTTGGAATAATGATGGGTAAGTGCAATTTATATGCTACTGCTGGAAAGATGTTTTTCTTCGTTGCAACATTTTATAGATGTGTCATGTCCCTCCCAGGTATCCACTGATATTAATAGTGGAGCACTGGAAATGGAAGCATTGTCATTTGTTCATCTTTTTTAGTTTGGCACTTTGTTTTTGTCAAGGGATGTGGGGCCAGTCTAGTTGGCTATAGAACAATACAATTGTATCTGTTGATGAATCAAAGATAGAAATTATAGAATCACAATCAACCAGAGAAAGCATACAAAGTTCCTTTTTTGGAGCAAAAGAGAGGCCACCCTGTCCGATTTTTCATTATAGAAAACCGAATGTCTTGCATAGAAGTTGAGTTTTTGTATGTGTGGGCATAATCTAGATCTCATGCCATCATCATCATCATCATGGTCTTGAACTCGTTGAAAGTGAGCACCCCGTCGTGTTGAGGTCGAACCGGCGGATCATAGCCTAGCCTGCTCATCATCAGCTTGGCTGAGCGGGGTGATGCAGCCCCTCCCTTACATCTCGTACATCCTGAACGCCTCCCTGCACCTGTTTTCCTCTTCCTCGTGGCCGGCCTCAGCCTCCCGCACCAGCCTCAGGAACTCCTCGTCCAGCAGCCCGTCGCTATCTGCGGAGGCCATCAGGGCCTGCACCTCCTCGGCTGACATGTCGCCGCCCAGTGCCGCCTACATGCAGAGCCACAACTCGGCCGTGGAGATCTTGCCGTCGCCGTCCTACGAACGCCGCGAACACACGGCTGAACTCGCCTGATGCGGCCATGCTCATTCACTCGGCTGGGATCGTAGCTGGTTTCCTGCTGGTTGACATGGAGTTCTGCTGTGTTGGTATTTATAGCTGGGAATTGGTATGGGCGAGCAAACTAAGTCAAATAGCGAGTTAAATTTCGGACCAGGAAAAATAAAATGAGTGACCTTCTTTGACGGAATATATGGGAGGCGAGAACGATGGGTTTATTTGAAACCGCCGTGCCATTTAAAATTGAACTTCAGTTTTGGCCCAGTGAACTTCTTTTGACTGTAATGTAGTACGGCGCTTCGGTGAGTTCAGTGGCACCGCCAAGTGCGCCGTGCACACGGGCTTCTCATCGCACCATCACGCCGGCGAGCCTGAGGTGGGCGCCAGACGGGATGTCGGCGAGTGCCGCGCCATGATTCGTACTAGGTTGATCTCAACGGGGACGGGCTGCTCACCTTCGATGAGTTGGAGACCATGATGAAATCGTAGAGGGCCCTGTACCCCGCTGCCAAGATTGTACACCTGCGCGACGGCCACCATGGAGGCTGGCGACCGAGGTGACGTTCGTGCTGCTGTCTGCTGCGGCCAAGGCCTCAGCGTCGTCGTTGGGAGGCGCCGGCGGTGGGTACGTGAAGGGCCTGGTCAAGTACATTGTCATGGATGGGCCGGAGGTGACCCTCATGAGGGCCATCTCCAGACCACATCAACAAGTTTGGCGTCAACAAGAACAAGGAAGTGGAGCTCGCCGACAAGTTCGTCAGCGTCGGCATGGATCTAAAACATATCTAGACGTGCCCTAGCTAAAACGAATTGAGCTGTTGTTTAGTCCAAATCGATTGATCCTGGTTTTAGTCTGTGCCTCCAAACCAATCGATCTTTTTATTTCCCTCCCAATCAGAGCAGGGGCTGGCGAGCAGGGGCGGAGCCAGGATGAGAACTGAGAGGGGGCAAAGATGCATATGACTTTTTTTTTCGCAGAGGTATGTGTGAGAACTAATGGCTAAATCATTTATAAAAACTAGCGACACAATTACACAAGCATATATATAGCGCCTAATAAAAATAATGGCTAAATCATTTATAAAAACTAGCGACACAACTACACAAGCATCTCTACTCCTAATGGACGAATTGGTTGAATAGTCCTCCCCACTTTTAACCGGTTTATTTTCAACCGGTTTTTCTTCGTCCCAGCTCCCATCAGCCCTTTCCACCGGTTTTTCTCTTTTCTCGTCTGACCGGCAATACCCAACGTATTTATGGTAATCAATCATAATTAATCCACGTATAATAATAAATCAATCCAGGTACGGTAAGGTCATAACTCAGAAAATTTTGAATATGGTAATTATATGGTAATAAATTTAAATTATCCCAAAGGCTATCAATCCAGGTATCATAAGGCCATAACTCGGGAAATATCGAATATGATAATAAATTTAAATTACCACCAGGTATGATAAGGCTATCCACGTATAGTAATAAATCATATAGTAATAAATCATAATTAATCCACGTATAGTAATAAATCAATACAGGTATGGTAAGGTCATAACTCAGGAAATTTTGAATATGGTAATTATATGGC
>NC_041384.1:551795617-551806367 GCF_002162155.2 Triticum dicoccoides
TGGCAATAAATTTAAATTACCCCAAAGGCTATCAATCCAGGTATGGTAAGGCCATAACTCGGGAAATATCGAATATGGTAATAAATTTAAATTACCACCAGGTATGATAAGGCTATCCACGTATAGTAATAAATCATATAGTAATAAATCATAACTAATCCACGTATAGTAATAAATCAATCCAGGTATGGTAAGGTCATAACTCAGGAAATTTTGAATATGGTAATTATATGGTAATAAATTTAAATTACCCCAAAGGCTATCAATCCAGGTATGGAAAGGCCATAACTCGGGAAATATCGAATATGATAATAAATTTAAATTACCACCAGGTATGGTAAGGCTATCGATCCAGGCGTGGCACGCCCTCACCTGATCACCTATCACAATCTTCAGCCCCACGCACGCACCAAAGAACCCACCCGGCACCAAACACAGCTCCTCTCGATCCCCTCGAGTAAACGCCGCCGCCGTCGTGCGATCTTCCTGACACAGACGCCGTCGCCGCCTCCTTCCCACCTACGGCGTCCCCCACGTCCATGGTGACGGCGCTCGCGTCCTACACTGACCCTCCGCCTCATATAGGTTGGTCGTTGATGGAGTGGGATGTGCCGCTGCGGTTTGGGGAGGCGCAATCACGATCTGGTTGCGATCTTAGTGTGGACTCGTTTTCTGCGATGAAGGATGGCGCTGCCTCCCTGGCAAATGGGATCGGAGAAAGGGGCTCTACTCGTGAATGTCGGCGAGGCAGCGGCTGAAGGCGAGCCCGACGGTGAGCACGGGTGTTCGTCCCATGAAATAGGCGGCCACGGAGGGCGGATCTGAGGCCACCCCAATCGCCGGTGGCCCTTCCTCCCATCGCTCATCGCCTCCATTCTTTCTCTCCTCTAAATCTTTGTCGCCCCTGCCTGATTCTGGCCGACGCCATCCGGCTCTCGCATCGACCACCACCAGCACGGCTGCGGACGAGGCGCAACCGCAGACGCCGCCACCGCCATCCTCATCCACCTCCTCCACCATCCTTCCCAGCCGTTGTCGGGGGCACCCGCCATCTGCGCTCTAGCCCACCCTCTCCCTCCTATCCCCTCCCCCTGCCTGCCAGCCCCGTGATCCATCGCACAGATGGCAGGTACTACAGCGACCTCCTCCCCAGCGGATCCGGCCTCCTCCGATGGAGATCCATCCTGGGCACCGCCTTATTCTCATGCGTGCACGTCTATATCAACGTCTCATTCCACCTCACCTGAGCCTTTACCTTCCCACCTCTGCTTCAGATCCACATCACTTTGCAAGGTATGTGCTTGATTGTTCCGAACTGGATCGATGGATTGTGCAAGGTACTTTGGGTGTCGTCATTGACGGCAATTGTCACGCCATGCTACCATCGGAGGGGTCCCTCATCGATGATTAGGGTCTTCCAAACTGCACGAGCTCCATTGAGAAGGATGTTTTTAATTCTGGTTTTGCCTACATGCTTTCTTTGCCTGTATCTACTTAGCTAATGTCTTCTTATAAATAGTAGCTGCTGAAGTGGTGATCAAAGTTGTTCACTATAAGGAAACAACCATGATAACAAAAGTGTATATTCCCTGACCTTTGACCTGAAGTACTTTTTCATTAGAAACTTGCAACAGCCAGGCATTGAAATTAGCAACAGCTTCGTACGTACTGAACTAATTTGCAGCAACACGTACTGAACTAAGTTAGGTTATGCTCATCGTTCCAACATGCTTAGTGATAACCACCTAGCAAGCTGATCAAACATGAAAAAATTGAAGTGCTACTGCTAATCGTACTATTCTGAATGTGAAAATCTATTTAATTGGCTCTTCTCTAATTGTACACTTGCATAAATCTCAGATATTGCAAATTACAGTATAACCATAAAAATCATGCTTTGACTCCTATAGGGCCTTTTGCACTTTAATATGACTAATAATTTGTCTTAATATCACAGATTGTATTACTACCTTTCTAAGTGAATGACATTCAAGAAGGTCATTAAATAAAACCAAGAAATCCTTCTGGTATTGGAGTGTAGAAAAGTTGAGACTATAAAACCAAAAGGTTATATTTACGTTTATTAGAGAAGGTTCTTTACTTTTTATAGGAAAACACAAAATGTTGCGATGTAGAGTCTAGGTGGTGGGTCTCCTTGATCCACTTGGTGGATGAGGGCGACTCCGGTCCTGGCACCCATAGTGCCAGTGATCCAAAAATCATAGGGCCTGGATATAGCTCTAGCAGACGTATGCGGCTTGCACATCGAGCTTGGTCGTCTCGAGCATGGAGATAGGCGAGTTGTAGACCAAGAGCTGGTACAGAGATAGGCGAGTTGTAGACAAGAGCTGGTGGGCAGCAAGAAACGCATGCACACCAAAGAACAAATCTGAGTCACATGCCTACTTCTATTGGTTTCTACAAAGAGCGGCTAGCTTAGATCTTAGACCAGTCGGTCACTGTCGAGGTCGCCAAGGTGATCTTACAGCACCGCCGTGGGGATTTCTCATGATTTTATGTAGGCAAGCCGCAAGCGGTGGTGGTGATTGGCTGGGTGGTGTCGCTGCCTTGGGAAGAGACGAAGTGATGGTAAAAGTAAGCAGGATCCGATGATTCTTCCGTGGGGATAGCCAAAGTCAAGATGTCAACTACAGACTCGTCGCAGACTTGCAGTGAACCTGGATGCGGCGAGCCTGATTTGTGGATCGATGGCGGGCCTTGACTTTGTTAGGCTAGGATTGGATGGTTGCGGAGGGTGGTGTGCTTGGTTGGGTTCCCATGGAAAAATGTGGCCTCCTCGTGGATCTGGTCATGCCCATCCTAGAGAACATTGTGTCCCTAGCTCCCTCGAGGAGCAAGGACAGTGCAAGCGGCAGCAGGGGGTAGGGGTAGATGTGGAGAGGGATGTCGGCGGCTGCTCGAGGTCATCATGATGAAACCCTTGACGTCCCATCTTTATCAATGGAAGTGGAAGAGCACGAAGTTGAGATTGGATAGGAGTTTGACTTCTTTTTGGCACCGATCGGTTCCCCACTTTAGAGATGTATTTTTTTTGCGTGCGAGCAAACAGTGGGTTGATTCTAAAAGGGATAGGCACTTTTTAACAGAAGTGCATGACAGACCAAAAATATGACCTCATTTTATTCGTTTGATAGATATCGTATTATTCATTGTTGTTCGTTCGGTGAAATTTCCTAATATTTGATTGTTGTGTTTCTAATTAGAGCACCCCATAATCACCCAATATGAGGGGATGATAAATGAAAGATACTAATTATAAATTTTGAAGAGCCCGTGGCAACGCACGGGCGTTATACTAGTACTTATAGTGCCTAATAAAAATAATGGCTAAATCATTTATAAAAACTAGCGACACAACTACACAAGCATACTTATAGCACCTAATAAAAAACATCATATATTTCTATATAATATAATTTCATCACACATAATTATGATAAGTTCATTGCCAATGTAAAATTAAACTAATCACTGAAGACCCAGTAAATTGAAAAATATCAATATGCCGCTTTTTAGTCTTGAACACAAATTATAGCATGCAATTTTTAAAGAGAAAACATGTTAAAATCTAATGAAAATAATCTTGAGCGCATCACCTCCTTCTGTTTCGTCCAAGTGGCGACTTTTTTCATAAAATTTTATTTTCTACAAAGCAAAGGAAATATGTAATTCTCTTTCTTATAGATGGATTCCTAGAAAGTTAGTTCACATCAACAAATTTGTGAGTGTTGCCAGTTGTAGATTTTGCAAAAAAGAAAAAAATCTCTTCATTCCATCAATGGTGTTTTTTGTCGATCGGCATCGACATAGTTGTTTTTCCTTACTTTCTCTTCGTTTTTCTCTTTTAGTTTTTGTCCCAATTTCCCTTTTGATAAACCACACCACCATGTATTTTTTTCTTTAGCCGATCTATATGAAATCACATAAGCACCTTGGTTGCATCGTCAAAAAGTAAAACTCACTGCTTTCTAACATGAAAGTTGGAAAAGAACACCAATTTAAGAACTAGAACAGAAGATTGTAAAGATGAAGTGAACCTAGGTCTAGGGCTTACCTTGATCAATCAAGGGCCCAAGGATCAAAGAACGGCACGCCAACCGGCCGGCAGCGTGTACAACACGGATCGACGATGATTACCAGAGCTCGAAGGCGATCTGGCGAGGGCGCCCGTCGCATCTCGTCTGGGCGACTGGGCGGAAGAGAGGAGGCGCGTCGCGTCCGGACTCTGTTGCGATTCACGAAAGGAAAAGCTAGTACGCTGTTTTGCAAAGCCCGCTGGTAGTTCGTGCGTGACCAAGCCATATGGGCTGACTTTTGTTTGGAAAATAACCAGAAAAAATAAATGAGTGGGGGCAAAGAGTATGGGCTTAGTGGGGGCAAGGCCTTATACCATGGGCTTAGTATTAGGGCATGTACAATGATGCTATCTTAGGAGTGCCATGTAGGATCAATGAGATGGAGGAGAGAGAACTCATAAGAAAAAGCTTGTCTTGTCTTATTTAAGGGAAGACAAGAGATAATGTCTTTGCAGAATATGTCTCACCACGTTTTTAGGAATTGCTAGTTATTCAAGATAAGGCTAAGAGACGATCCATTATAGATTTTTTTTTTGTTATCTTTAAATTACATGCAAAATTTAAGATAAGACTATTTTATCAATCATTGTACAAGTCCTTACAGGAGCAAAAATCGAGTAGGGGCATTTGCCCCACTGAGCTCAACGTGTGTCCGCCCCTGAATCAGAGTATTATTGCCTTATTATGGAATACGAGACAGCTCAATATGGCAATCGACGGCAAATACGGCCACCTTCCCACGGTCTGGACGGACGAATCCACTACTAGTTATTCTGACGATCGCTGCACATAAAATGTTCTCTGGTTCAAACAAACACACCCAACAAGGAGAAATCATCGTCAAAGCATGCATCATATTAATGAACAGTTTGCCGTAACTTACGATTGACAACCTTTCCGTCAATCAACAAAGAAACTCACGATTATTGTAACCAATCAAATAAAAAAATATTGGCTGGTCTGAGAAACTTAAGACATACAAAATAATTTATCGACAATTAATGTGCATAATAAAGAAATTACATTTAGTTGCAAAACACAAGAAATATTTCAAGCTCCCTACTTGCGTGTAACTACACCGACATAGGGCAAGTCAATAGAGCCTATGTAAAGCTTCCCATTGTCTCTTTCCATGACCTCTGCAGGCTTCACACGCTTGGGCCCCCTCATCTCTTCGAGTATCTCGCCGTCAGCTCCGATCCTCACAGCGAGCATATGGCTATTGGGGCGAGAGGGCAATTCATTCTTCTCGCCATGTAATGCCACCCAGTAACCTCCCCTTCTGTCAGGCCTCACGTTATCGGGGTAGCCAGGGAGATCGGCAAATGGCTCAGATGTCCCCGCCTTGGCCCCTTTGATCCAGTGCCTCAGCAGTTTGCACGGCCCGGTAGATGCGACTATTAGATGCGTACGGTCGGTGCTGATAGCGACGCCGTTTGCATATGCCAGGCGTGTTTGGAGGACCGCGACGTCACCGGTACGTGGGTCGTACCTCATGAGACGCCCTGTTGAGTCCCCAGATCTTGTGACCAGCTCATGATTCGTCCTGTCATAGTTCATAGAGCTATCGGTGAAGTAGACTTGACCGGTGACCTGGTCGACGTCAACCCCGTTGGTGAAGCGGAGAGGTTTATCATCAACTGCATTGACCAATACCGTGGCTTCCCCGCCACGAGGACCAACCCGCATGAGTCCCCTGTAGGCGTCGGCCACGTATAGATCCCCAGACTTGTGGTGAAACTGCAAACCGAGCGGCCGGCCACACTGACTCTCCATGGAAGTTGCCGGGCGGAATATCGAAGCCCTGCACATGTCTTCGTCGTAGCCAGGGCCGTACGCGTAAGTGGTCCAGCCTATCTTGTCCCCGTCCCACCTGAGGATGCGGCCGTCGGAGACGCCGCTATATGGGCCGTGCCCTTGGGCGTCGAAGGCGACGCTCTCTGGCCCCTGGAGAAGTCCGTCCGCCAACGGCAGCTGCTGGATCCGGGTGGCGTCCAAGCTGGTGGCCGCCATTGCGCCGGACGTGAAGATCATGACGAGCAAGACGACCGCGATCGTCGCCTTGACCAACCGGCTCATGGAGCAGCCCATGTTTCGCGAACTTGCTTGGTCGATCTCACGTACGCACGTGGTTGTTGTTGGCTTAAGCACTCGAATCCTCCCGACGGATTTCCTTCTATCTGCTCTCCTCGATGTTCTGGTGGAGGAAATCGGGTGGGCGTCTCGCCTTTTATACTCGTACGTGACGGTATCTGGGGCCCCGACTCGGCTACGAGTTTCGAGTACGTGTCGACTACGAGATTGCTCTCGTAAAAATCGTGGACCAAAACAACGGCTGCATGTTTTGTGGAAACGACCCAGCCCACGATTCAATCTTTTTTTTTTTTGAGAAATCTTGGCCCACGATTCAATCAAACTTAATAAAACGCAGGAGTGAACAAGTTGGGCCTGCCGACCTATGGCAATTTTTAGCGCGGGCCGTGCAGGCCCATCATCTTGCTCGCCGCAGAGAGAGAGAGAGAGAGAGAGAGAGAGAGAGAGAGGTGGAGCGCCTCCGTTCGGCGGCCGCGGCGGGTGGCGAAGGCGATTCCCCGCATGCTCTTGGATCGAGTATTCGAGTTAGAGCGTGATCGAGGCATCGACCAATCACTTGTTACGAATTAATGCAGATCCATGGTGACTAGTGGCCGATTGCCACATGATCCGAACCTCGATCTCCCACCCGCGGGAATGGAGGTTGGCGACAATACTAGTTCCCTTAAAACCGATGGCAATATGGAATCTGGATACCACACACACTGAAGCTCTGGGCGACCCAGGTGACTTGATGAGCCAACAGATGTTTCTTTGTGGCAGAAACAGAGGGTGAGGAAGCAGAGGTGCAGAATTATTGATTCCATTGAGATCCGGATGGTTGTAGCAACCAACAGAAATTCTGAACCGCAGAGCAGAGCGGAAGAAGCTTACCACAATCTACCTTGGAGCTGCGCAAGTTCGAAGGATGTCTCGCTCCCCCTCCTCGCCTCCTCCCACTCCGGGAGTGGCGACCACCCACGCGGCGCCGCCCACTCCGGGCACACCGGACACCCCCAACTCCCCCGCCCCCAAGCACCGCTGGAACCCGCCCGGATCTGCTGAATCCGCCGCGGCGCATCTCCGCGCGCTGCACCCACCTCCCCCCAGATCGCCCCTCCCCGTGCTTTGGTCCGTTGTGTCGGTCGATGCCTCTGCATCCCTGGCTAGCGGCCATTATGAGGTGGGAGAGTCGAGCTGCTCTGGCTCGCTGCGGGCGCCATTACTGCCTGTGCCGGCCTTGGGTAGGCGCCTACGGTCTATCATCTGCGCCCCCCAGCGCCTTCAAGTCCGTCGCCGGTGCCCCGCCTTCAATCCCTCATCTGCGCTCCGCGAGAGCTCCTCCTTAACTCCAAGCCAGTCGCCTCGGCTGCCGCGAGGCCTCTGCATAAGGCGAGGGGCAACGACATGGACGAGGCCCCAACTTCCCCGAAATGGCACACGGTCGTTTCGAGACGCCGGCGGCGTGCACCGCCCGTACCGCTTGCGGCACACCGCGATTATGGCCGCCTGCAATCCGAGGCCGCCTGCAATCCGAGGCCGCCCGCCTCGAGGCTCAGCGTCGCCGGGCCGCCTTTTTAAGGAGGTTCAAGGGCTGCTGCTCGAGGTGTCTCGCTCCACACCGCCGTGCCGCCGACTGCCGCAACCCTGTTCGGTGCGCCGACTGCTGGGGGTTTGGGCACCGAGCTCGCGACCCGATCTGCAAGGGGCGCCCCAAAACCCCGCACCCCGCCCCCACCGCCGCCTGCCGCCACCCCGTCCCCAGCCGCCATCACCTCCACGCTCGCTCATCCACCACCACCTGACCGGCCGCCCCTCCCGCCGTCACCCCCTCCTTTCCACCCGCCACCGCGCCAGCTGCCCGTCCCGCTCCTGTGCCCCCGGCGTCCTGCTGTGACCATGGCGTACCGCCCTGGCGAGGCCTCGCAGCGCCCGGGCGCCGACAACATCTTCACCGTGAGCACGCAGGCCATGGAGGATGCGGCACGCAATCTGCGTGCTTCAGCTGTGCTGGTCACCATGTCGGAGGCCAGACAAGACATCAACCCGCAACTGGTGGCCAAGGCGCTGGAGCGCGAGCTCAATATCCCCTGGGACCAGATGCACGTCTCCAAGCATCACCCGGAGGATTTCCTGGTCAGGTTCGGTCACTCGCGTCACCGCGACACCGCCGTGGAGGCCGGGGCAGTTCCATGTCGGGGGGTGGCTCTGACTCTGGCTCCCTGGACGCCGGCGGCGCACGGTCACCAGCGGGTCTCCCGCTTCTATTGTCGCGTGGCGATCGAGGGCCTGCCCGTTCAAGCCTGGCGCAAGGATGTGGTTCAAGATGCCATTGGCCTCTCCTGCAAGGTCGATCGGCTTGAGCGCCAATCATCGTCCCTCTCCAACACCTCCCCGGCGTATGCGTGGGTGTGGGCCTGGTCGCCGGACGACATTCCCACGGCCAACGGCTTCTCCATCATCGACCGTCCGGCTGCTGATGTGCGTGGCCTCCCGCTGCCCCCAGAAGGCCGCCCGCGCGAAGAAGGTGTCCAAGGGCCACAATTCCCCATCCTGATCCACCACGACCAGACGCAAGACTACTTCCCGGTGTCCGAGCGTCCACCGGGGGCGAGCACCGAATGGCCGCTCATTGATCGCTTCCGTTGGGAGCGCTTCATCGAGGACGGTCAGGCGGGCATGGGCCGCCGCCGCGCGGCCCCCGCGTGCGCGGTGGATAGGCACCGCCGGCACGACGACAGTGATGAACACCACGACAGCCGGGGCTGTAGGCGCGCCCGCTCCAGGCCATCTCGCCGCGGAGGGTTACTGGGTTGCCGTTCAGACGGAACGGAGGGCAGCGCGCTCCGTAGGCAGGCCAGCGGCCCCACGGGGCGACACGGCAGGCGCCACAGTGCCTCGCCCCGAGATGGCCTGTTTCCCCGCAGTCGCAGCCTGAGCCCTGTCTCTATGGACTCCGCCAGGCGCAGCCGCTCGCGGTCCTGTGAGCGTTTTGGCGGTCTGTCCAGGCGCAGTCGCTCTCGTTCGCCGCGGTCCTACCTGCCCCTAGAGAGCGTGGCGGTGCTGGGCCTGCCCCTACCCCTGCTACAGGGCATGCCTGCTCCAGAGGGAACGCCGACCGAGGGCGCTCTGCACGGGCTGCCGCTCCTGGCCGAGCCGGACATGCACTCCTTCCAGGGCGAAGTGGAGGCTGCATGGAACGAGCTCACTCGCGCTGACCCGTTGCTTCTGGAGATAGATGCTCTATCCTCCTGGCAGCCGGGCCACGCCTCCGACCCCCTCCTGTCAGCTGGCGCGTGGAACGAGGCCGCGCGCACTGACCCGCTTCTCCTGGAGATAGATGCGCTATCCTCCTGGCAACCGGGCCACGCCGCTGACCCTCTCCTGTCAGCTGACGTGGGGTGGGCCTCTTCACCATCCTTTGGGTCCCCTCCCACTGCCTGGGCCGGCCCCGAAGATGCCCAACTAGGCCTTCTCGAGCATGGGCAGGATGGTGGGCTAGCGCAGTCCACTGGACCTGCTTCTCTGTGTCAGGAGCTGGCGCTTAAGCCTTGGCCCAGTCTGGGTTACCTCGTGCCAACTCCGCCGCCCTAGTTGCTCGCGCCGCCGCCAACTGAACAACTCTGCTGGCCCTCGGTTCAGGACTGCAACAAGAAGGATCGCCTTATGTCGGCCGACCAGCTGGCCATTCAGCTGCAAGGGCTCGAAGTGGATGCCACGACGACCTTCCTCCACAAGGTGTTCAAGATGCTGCCTCCTTCCATCATGGGCGCGCCATCGGACATGTCGCTGCTGCCCGCGGCAACGGTGGAGGCGCCACCACCCTGCATGGTGCCCACTCCTACCACCCAGTGCCGCACCAGTGCTAGTATCACCAAGACGGCGGTCGGCCTCACCCAACTGCAGAAAGCACAGGCAAGACTGGCCCAACAGACGCTATTCATCGATGGCCTAGAGCAGTTCAACTCCGCCGTGCGAGCCCGCTATGTGGATCACTTCAAAGCTCCGCTTGGCAAGCTCACAGCTACCATCGCCAAGGCCACCGGGGCGTGTTCCAAGACCAAGATCAACCTCCCGGATGAGGACCTCCACGGCCTTGCCGGTAAGGACGCAGCCGGAGCGGCCTGAACCCCGCGCTAGGCTGCCTCGGGATCCAGTAGTTCTCCATGTTAGTGCGGCCCATGGCGCGTTTGTCCGTGTTTGTGTACTGTCCGAACCATCACGCCGTCAGCAGACTACATCATAGGTTCCGTCTTAGCTTGTTGCGACCTCGCCGGGCACCAGTGTCGTTCATCCGGCTATACCTGTGTAACAATGTTGCTTGCCTAGCTGCTCTCTGTTGGAGCATGCTTATGAAAGGGATCCCGTTCTGTGTCAATTATGAATAGTTTCTCCTTACTTAACTGGAACGTGCGTGGGCTAAATGACCACGCACGTCGGTGCGGTGTACACAGCCTTGTCAACCAAACTCGTTGCTCCCTGCTCTGTCTCCAAGAAACCAAGCGCGAGCACTTCTCTGATGCTCTGCTTGCCAAGGTGATGGGCGCATGAAAGTGCGTTATATCGACTAGAAGGGGGGG
>NC_041384.1:551806586-551860119 GCF_002162155.2 Triticum dicoccoides
GGGTGAATAGGCAGTTTTTATGAAATTCTTCACCGAGGAATTTGCCGGTGAGGAAATTCCTTAGCGAAGAACTACTAGCAGCGGAATAAGTACTCAAAAGTAAACATAACAGAATACAAGCATAGTCATCATGATGAAATGAAGACAGGCATAGAGTACATGAAGCGTAATCATAGGATAACACAGGATGAAGACAAACAGACTGAAGAAATTGAACTGAGGAAATTGAGAAAGTCTTCAGTCAAAGACTCAAAGTCTTCAAACACAGATATGAATAAACACACAGCACAATTATGAGGAAATGAAAGAGTTGAGGAAATAGAACCAGTAAGCTTGGTGAAGACAATGATTTGGTAGACCAGTTCCAACTGCTGTCTCAGTTGTACGTCTGGTTAGAGCGGCTGAGTATTTAAACTCGAGGACACACAGTCCCGGACACCCAGTCCTGAACACGCAGCTCAGGACACCCAGTCCTCACCGTATTCTCCTTGAACTAAGGTCACACAGACCTCGTCCAATCACTCGTGGTAAGTCTTCAGGCGACTTCCAAACCTTCATAAACTTGGTCACTCGGCGATCCACAATTCCTCTTGGATGCTCTAGACCATGACGCCTAACCGTCTGGAAGAAGCACAGTCTTCAAAGGTAACAAGCGTCGGATCCACTCAGGATCAATCTCTTCAGTGATGCTCAATCACTTAGGGTTTGTAGGTGTTTGGGTTTTGAGTTTTTGGTTTTTCCTCACTTGATGATTTTCGCTCAAAGTCCTTAGAGGATGGGTTGCTCTCAAATGACAAGTGTCAGTTTCTCTCGGAGCAGCCAACCAGCTAGTGGTTGTAGGGGGCGGCTATTTATAGCCTAGGGAGCAGCCCGACATGATAAGACATAAATGCCCTTCAATGATATGACCGTTAGGTGGATAGATATTTTGGGACAGCTGGCGCATAGCACAACAACGATCAGAATTTTGAGTAGCAAAATCCTCAGGGCTATCATGTTCCTCACTGTGTAGGCAATCCACACCGGCGAATTCCTAACTTCTCAGTCAGGACAAATTCCTCAGAGACCAGAAGAACTTCGTCTCTGTCACTGAAGAAATTGATTGAACTGTATGAGATTTCCAATGGCTTCACTCGAAGGGATTGGTAGGTGTAGGATTTTGAGTTGAGCATCACATGGAAATTTTTCCTTAGTATTTCCTCGACCCCCTTTAACAGTACGGTGTTTCCTATGACTCAAGAAAGAGAAAAACAAAACTATGAAAACGAAAGTCTTCAAGCTTCATATTCCTCGCATGAATATCAAGTCTTCACGGACACACCAATTTCTTCACTTTCAAAGTCTTCATGAAAGTCTTCAGAAATACCAAAATCTTCAGTCGAAGATATTCATTTTTAGGGGTTGACTTTTCCTGTAAATATCAAACTCCTCATAGACTTATAAACCTGTGTACACTCACAAACGCATTAGTCCCTTAACCTATAAGTCTTCAATACACCAAAATCACTAAGAGGCACTAGATGCACTTATAGCGCACGGCTAACAGGCTCTGTGCTCTTGCCGGCCGTGGGCACTAGAGGCGGGATCTTGCTAGCCTGGGATGCAATCCGTTTCGACGTCAACACGCTTGATGTCTCTGCGTTCGCCATCTCGGTGCAAGTGCAGCCAAGAACTGGAGAGGCTGCCTGGACGCTCACCACCGTCTATGGGCCGACCGACGATGGTTTGAAGCCATTATTCCTTGATGATCTGCATAGGATCAGGGGCCTGGTGAATGGAGCTTGGCTTCTAGTGGGTGACTTCAATCTTATTTATCAAACTAGGGACAAGAACAACGCGCATGTAAACCGTCGGCTGATGGCGCAATTCAGTGATGCGCTGCACTCCAGCGACCTCTTGGAGATCAAGCTGCCAGGGAGGAAATTCAATTGGTCGAATGAGCAACACCCACTATGGTTCGACTCGACCGTGCTTTTTGTACGCCTCAATGGGACTCAATGTTCGGTGCGGCCAGACTGCAGCCCTTTGCAACTGCAATGTCTGATCACTGCCCGTTGCTGCTCACCTGTGACGCAACCACTACTAGGCGACCCCGCTTCCGTTTCGAAGCTTTCTGGCCGCACGTAGATGGGTTCCAAGAAGTGGTTCTGCAAGCCTGGTCACAACCCTGAAGGGCGACCGGCGCCATCAAAACCCTTGACGAGAAGCTCAGGCGAACGGCACGGGCCCTTCAGCTTTGGCACAAGAATTACATCGGAGACACCAAACTGCAGCTGCTGATGGCCCAGGACACGATGTCACTGCTTGATGCTGCACAAGAAGAGAGGCAGCTTCAGCCCGATGAGCTTCAACTCAGGAGCGACCTTAAATCGCGTATCTTGGGCTTGGTGGTCATTGAGCGCATCAAGGCTTGCCAGCGGGCGAGGGTGAACTGGCTCCGCACTGGCGACGCAAACACAATTTTTTTCCACATCAAAGCAAATGCTAGAAGGCGAAAGAATTTTATTGCGATGCTTGCGGCCGACGGGGTGATTGCCACTGAGCAGAAGCACAAGGAGGAGATCGCCGCCCAAATTCTTTCGTGGGCTGCAAGGCACGGCTGCTGCTACAGCGTCCACGTTCAACTGGGACGCACTAGGCCTCCAAGCCGCCAATCTTCAGGAGCTCGAAGCACACTTCTCCTCCGATGAGATCCTGGCAGCCATTCGTGACCTACCCGGGGATCGTGCGCCGGGCCCTGACAGTTTCTCGGGTGCTTTCTTCAAAGCAACATCAGGCATCATAATCCACGACCTCTTCCTTGCCTTTCAGCAGCTACATAGATGCAACAGCGCTGGACTGCATTTGATCAATGGCGCCCACACGATCCTCCTGCCTAAGAAGGACGACCCTGCGACCATGTCTGATTTCCGACCAATTAGCCTGCTACATGGTGTTATCAAGATATTCGCCAAAATTCCGGCCTCGCGTCTGGCTAAACGGCTCGATAGCCTCATTGCGCCGGTGCAAAGCGCCTTCATTAAAGGCAGATGCATCCAGGACAACTTCTTGTCCGTCCAAGGAATGGCAAGGCACTTTCACCGCACCAAGAGACCTATGCTCCTGATCAAGCTCGACATTGCCAAAGCCTTCGACACAGTGTCTTGGACATACTTGCTCGATATGCTACAAGCCAGGGGTTTTGGACAAAGATGGTGCGACTGGATCGCCCTGCTCCTTGCCTTGGCGTCATCCAGGGTGCTTGTCAACAGGGTGGCAGGCCCCGTGATTCGGCACCGTCGAGGGCTTAGGCAAGGAGACCCGCTCTCGCCTTTCCTCTTCATCCTGGCCATGAGCCGCTGCAGCAGCTGCTCGTCAATGCTGTGCAGGAAGGAGCCCTATCCAAGATCAAAGGCAAGGTTCCGGCATTCCGAACCTCTATGTAGGCTGACGACGTCACAATCTTCCTCAACCCTGACCAGCAAGAGGTGCTCACCCTTAGATCGATACTCCGTGCCTTCGGAGATGCCATGGGATTAAGAATCAATTTCAGTAAAAAGCACAGTCCTAGCCATCAATGGCGCGAGCTTCTCAATTGATGACTTGGCTGGGTTGCTGGGGGCGCCGCATGGAACCTTTCCTTGCAAATTCCTCGGTCTCCCTTTGTCTCTTCGCAAACTGCGCAAGATTGATTTCCAGCCGCTCATTGACAAGCTAGTGGCGAGGCTAGCAGGCTGGAAATTTATGCTGCTTGCGGCTGCTGGGCGTCTGGTACTGCTCAACTCCGTGCTCTCGGCCTTCACGGTTTATTGGTCCCTTCATGAGCTGCCGGCGTGGGTTCGGCGCCAGATTGACAAGATCAGGCATGCCTAGCTTTGGAAGGGCCAGGAGTTCTGTCATGGTGGGCACTGCAAGGTGGCATGGGGACGCATCTGCCGACCGCGCGATCTCGGCGGCCTTGGCATCCTAGACCTCCAACGCTTTGGAGTGGCATTGAGGCTGCGATGGCTATGGCTGGAGCGCGTGGCCAGGGCAAGGCCATGGATCGGACTACCTATCCCCTGCTCCACATCGGATCGACTGCTCTTCGCGGCTGCCACCACCGCTACGGTCCATGACGGCAAAGCTGCCAGCTTTTGGTTCGATAGCTGGTTGTGAGGGGAGGCCCCAATCACCATTGCGCCGGGGATCTTCATGCTCTCGCGGTGTAAAAAACGGTCGGTCCAGGATGCTCTACGGGACGGGAGGTGTGTTAAGGATGTGCAAGGGCGCGTAACCCCTGCCTTTCCAATGGAGTTTGTGGCCTTGTGGTCTAGAGTTGCTTCGGCCGGCCCGCTCTCTGATGGCCACGACGAGTTCTCCTGGAACCTCACTGAATCCCGGAAATTCACCACGGCATCGGCATATCGCCTGCAGTTCCTGGGCTCTACGCGATCGCCTGCCCTTGAGATCATTTGGAAGGCGTGGGCTCCTGCCAAGATCAAACTCTTCGCATGGCTCCTATCTATTAACAGATTACTTACTGCCGATCGACTCTTAGCGCGGCAATGGCCCAATAACTATTTCTGCCCGCTCTGTCGCCGTAACCTGGAAACCAGCATACACCTTTTCAAAGAATGTCAGTGGTCAAGGCAGCTCTGGGCGGCAGCGGCGGTACGCCTCGCCATCCCATCACTGCACCCCGTGAGTTGGCCTGCCGACGGGGGTTTCCTTGTAGACTGGATGATGAGGCTTGGCGGATCAGCTACGCTTATCAAGCGGTCGCACTCGATCGTGCTCCTTGTCCTCTGGACCATTTGGAAGGAACGTAATGACAGGATCTTCAATGACGCGGAGCATGACCCAGAGGAGGTTCTGAATCGGATCGGTGAGGAGCTCCGACTGTGGGCTCTGGCTGGGGTTAGTCATCTGTTGCTGCGAGAGTAGAGCCAGGCCGCAGTTTTTTTTTCTCTTTCTTTTATTTTGTTTGCCTTGACCACGAGACAGGCCAAACCTTTGTACAGTTGACGTTCTCACGTCGTTTCTTCTGCAATGAGATCGCAGTTCTCCTGCGTTTCCTCAATCTACCTTGATCGATCAGTGTGATGTAAGTCGTTTGTCTTGCTTTGATAATACTACTGATTTTGCTTCCATCTTAAATGCTGCACAATGATTTTGTGTAGACATTCAAGTTTGCCTGCCATTGAAAACCTGAAGCATGATAGACGACCTGTTAAATAAAAACACATACAGCATAATGAATTACAAAATCAAATGAAAATGAAGAACAATAACGTGTGGCAGTTCTGGCTATAGTGGGCCATATACCCCCTTTACCCTTTCACCGAGAAAGAAAAGAAGATGTCAAGGTACAGAAAGTCACCGAGGCAACCACACAACTTTTTCCACGCGCTTATCGCCTTCCTCTCACCGACAGAGCCAAATTTTCCACACTTGTTTGGTCCATGGCCTCGACAATATTCCCATCATACTCTTCTTACAGGAGAGCCGTGCCGTATAATGCCTGCAGCAGGTATTATAAGTTGCAAGATGGCGGTGAGGTGACGCTCATACAGAAAGTTGGAATTGGTAACAAGAAACCCTCCTGACATAGGCACTGTGGTTGCAACTTGCAGTTAAACTTTGTGCGCACCTTTCGGCTGGAAGTAGCATCTGAGATAGAAATCCCCTTCTCCACAGGGACTGTCCAGGACCGGCTACATCTGAAACTCACCATCACTTCGCAGTGCTGCAGCTGGGTTTCTCCAGGTAATTACCATCTTTTGTTCCAGGAAAATAACATTGCCTCCCGCATGCATGATCGCTATCTGTAGTTCCAGGACATGCTGCTTCTTGAACGTGTTTAGGCTGCTTTGAACTAGTCATCCACACAATGTCATCTTTGTTTCAAATAAATTTTATAAGAATCAACCTTTTTGATTCAAAGGAATTGCATGGAGTTTTCGACGATTCTGTTCTTTTTGAAGATTGTTTGATTTGTAGGATCTAGAACCATATGAATTTCACTATGGACTACTTCACTTGTGATTCAAAAGTCCTCATGGATTGTTCCACTGTTTCTATGACAACTATGGCAAGTAGCTGATAATTCAAGAAAGCTTATGCCTTTTCCTATGCTGCAACCAAACAATTTCTAGTGCTTATTCATTTTAATTCATGTATGACTCAGCATGCCATGATATCTAGGAGCTGTTCGGATCCTCTCCACTCCGCAACTCCCCTCCCGGAGCGAGCAGAGCAGTGCCGAACACGTCAACTCCGCAGAGCTGAATCCGTGGAGCAGAGCGCCTTGCAATGCAAATTTACGGAGCTAGGAAACCGGCGCTCTGAGTGTGGCCGAGCGTGGAGTTGATATAATATTACAGACAAAATGCCACCGCTAAGCTGAAGAATCCGATTCAAGTGCTCTGTAGAGCAGAGTTGGTCACCAAACAAATAGCACACTTCCAGTTTTCAGTGGCGGAGTCAGAGTTGAGAATGGGAGTGCGGAGTTGAGGATTTAATGGAGTTGGAGGGTTCCTGAACAGGCTCCTAATTTGCACATTTTTTTATTCTATTTTTGCATAGGATAAAGAAAGTCAGTCTTATCTCTATTGACTGATGACTTGGACTAACTAATCATTAATTGCATAGGCAGTTGGTGCAACTTTCCGCTAGTGATGACAAATTCAAGAACTTGGCAATTACGGATGTCACACACAATATTTTCTCAAAGTTAATTTAACTCTGGGTTTAGGGAACAAACACACTTGCCTTTCATGGTATTTGTCCTGTTAATGGAGAATGATGGTGGCACAGTTTTGGCCGTCAAGGGAATGGGAGCATAGTTATCCAAACTTTTCTATTTGCAAAACAGTAGAGTGATCATCTTTGTGTAGTTCTGCCCTGAATGTAACCATCGCAAGGCTACATTTATTTCGTCCAAACTATCACATGATTGCGCTTTTAAGTAACTATATTCACAAAGTTACACTTTTTTCTTGTTTCAAGGGTATTTTGTTTGTAACTCCAAATGGATCGCCAAGCTTTTACCCCACAAAATGAACTGGAGCGTATTCTATTTGAAGAAAGCGTGGAACCAAAGGCTCTACCATTATCACTTCTGGAGCACATCACCAGCGATTTCTCTATTTACAAAGAAATTGGCTGTGGTGGATTTGCAAGGGTTTATAAGGTATGAATATTGGCAACTCTCAGCTAGTCAGCTGCCCTTGTCCTCATCATTTTTTGTGAAACTTAAGGTGATGGTGCCAAAGCACGTGCGGTTATAGGGAATACTTGACAATGGCACGGTTGCTGTGAAGAAGCTTTTCAAAATGGTTGATATTGATGACAAGAGATTCATGGAAGGGGTTCATTGTTTGATGAAGGCAAAGCACCGAAATATATTACGATTATTAGGATATTGCTCTAACACACAAGGGGAAATGATAGATCACGAGGGAGAGCTTGTCTTGGCAGATGTCCGACAAGGATACTCTGCTTTGAATATCTACCTCAAGGGAGTCTTGATAAGCAAATCACCGGTAGGATCATGTGACACATATTTGGTTCTAGCATCCATGCACTTAGGCCTTTCCCAGTTCTCCACCGTGGACAGGTGCTAAGCATGCCACATAAGCGAAAAAATGACATGGCACAATATTTAAGGAGGGGAGAGAGCATTTTGGTGACCTCGGGAAGAACCAATGCCAAGTGCGAGAACCTAGGCAAACCATTTAAATAAAACAATTTGACCAATGCATGAAAGACTTTAGGTGCTAACTCATTAAATAAAGTGTGCTTAGCAACAACAAGTTAAGCATCTATGCATTGGGGAGTTGAGTTGCTAAGGTATTTAATGCACTTAGAGCAAGTATAATAGTGGAGTTAGAGCCCACTTACATGTCATTTTTGCCTACATGGAGGAGAGAAAGATGAAAAAGTAAGGGGAGTGGGCTCTCATGCAAGAGCCTAAGCTATATGTGGGTTCCTAAACAAATACAATAAATATGAAGAAAGAGAAAGAGAGAAGGTTGAAAAAAGTAGTAATGTTATAGCCAACCTTGTAGCCCACACTACTATACGAGTGACTATAGATGATGGCTATACATGACATGGCAGTTTTTTATAGTCATCAACTAGCTATACTATTAACCAAGCTGTTAGCACCTCATCTAAACACCTTTACATTGGAAGAGGTCTTAGCATTCAATGGCTAATGACTTCAAGCATTTCAAATACTAAACCAGGCTGAACTGCTGCCTATAGATTGCGGATTTTGAAATGCAGGCACCCGTTGGTGGCGACTCGTCGGCCTCCCCACGCCTGCTGGATCCCCACCGGCTGCACCCTTCCCGTCGGTGACACCCCCCACCGCGACCCCCTCCTCTGCCGCGCCCTCGCTGGTGAGTGGCGCTCCCCTGACCATCACCGTCCGCTTGCCCGCTGTGATCTGGGCGGACATTGCGGAGGAGGAAGATGACGCCTTGGGCCGTTCAATCCACCGCCGTCTCTTGGCGCGTCTGCCTTCCATCGTGTGTAATAAATGAGGAACTAAAGACATACAAAATAATTTATCAACAATCAATGTGCCTAATAAAGAAATTACATTTATTTTCTAAACATAAAAAATATTTTAGGCTTCCTACTTGCGCGTAATTACAACGACGTAGGGCAAGTCAACAGAACCTACTAGATAGGGGGCGCGGCTTGCCGCGCGTTGCCCGCCGAACGACGGGGCAAAGAACAGCACCCTGAGATGTTAACGGAGATGGCCCTAACATCTTGAAAACATTCATGATAATGTTAATTGTCTCAAGTTAGTAAATCTAAATGTAAATTGCATGGAAGAACGTATGGGAACTAATTTGGTTGACATAGATAGAGAAATGGTACCATCATAATACGTTTACTGCATGACAGGAAATCCTGGGGGGTTACAAAAGCATGGGATCTTCAACCCGTGCAGATCTAATACAGAGTACTACAACATAGTGTTCCATACATACATACATACATACATACGTACGTACATACATAAGAACTACTCTATGTTGTGTACACAGGAAGGTAATGAGAATGCAGTACACACATCTGGCAAGATCAATCCATGTGGACGAGAAAAGTGATGAGATAAATACATCGGGAGTCCTAGAACTTGCATGTGATGTTTAGTTTAGTGCACAAACTAAATACACTGATGGTCATAAGGTAAATACACTGATGGTCATAGAACTTGCATTGGACGGTCAGTTTGATGCATAAACTTGTAAAATACGTGTTTGAAGTCATCTAACTTGAGCCGGCGTGCAAATACGGTCACAAATTCCGTATCCAGACGTATCTCACGCTTGTGTGACATGCTAGTGTGGCTATGGCCCATTGGCAGTGAATAAAACAGGCCAGAGTGATGCGCACATGTTATTTTTGGCAGAAACACCCACACTTTCAATTTATTTATGTATAAAAGCCTGCGTTGCCTATTTTTCAGCGCGTGTTAGGACGGGAGAAATTGAGGAAGATAAAACAGCATTAAGACGCAGAGCTTGCCACTACACCACATGCACGTACCAGTATGCAGACAAACCGAACTATTTACTTTGGCAACAATTCCGATTAGTGTACAACGAAGATATGTTGGTTTTGTTCCTGCCGTCATGAAATTTATTTCCTCCAACCCAAGATTTAGAGATCGGCACGACGCAATTCAATTCAAATATCCTCTAGAATGAGCGGCGTGACATCCCTGTTAAAAAAAATGTCCATGACCTGCGCACTAAAGATGATGCCAAAATTTCACTCACCCACAAAATGGTCAAATTTTCGTAATTATTTAAAGACAAATCAACAAATATTTTTTGAATCCTAATAAATTTAAAATTTTATTATATAGATAAAAATAAATAGTGTTGAGTTAATGTACGTAAATTCTTCCAGACAAATCACTGAATGTTTTTCTTTTGCGGCTCACTGAATGTTTTGTTTGAATTCAAATAATTTTAAATCTACAAATCTAGATAAAAGTAAATAGTTCAGAATGATGGACGTAAATTCTTTCAGACAAATCAACTAAGTTTTTGTTTGAATTCGAATAATTATAAATTTATAAATGTAGATAAAAATAAAAGGTTTGAATCAATGTACATAAATTTTTTGTGAAGGTTCGAGACAGCGCTGTGTAGCAAAACGGTTCCCTCCATTGGTCTGTCGTAATGGTGGGAAGCTGAAAAAACATATGAGCTTGTGAATGATGATGGGTAAAGTTTTTTGAGACGGGTTTGCAAGATAATTCATGTCTACCTAATTTTCCAGGGAATAGCATTTTGCGGGTGGTCCTCCTCTTTTTGCCGTCTTTAGAAAGCACATGGTGGATGCTGGCAATGAGTGATCGGTGGTTAGAACATAGAACTTGCAGTGGCATTGTGCGGCAATGTAATGGTAAAAATGGAATGGAGAGCACCTATTGTTTTTTTCTGTGACAGGGGTTCGCTACCTCTTGAGCACTGCGTTGGTTTTTCCCAAAGAGGAAGGGATGATGCAGCAAAGTAGCATAAGTATTTCTCTCAGTTTTTGAGAACCAAGGTATCAATCCAGTAGGAGGCTACGCGCGAGTCCCGCATACCTGCACAAAACAAATAAATCCTCGCAACCAACGCAAATAGGGGTTGCCAATCCCTATAGGGCCACTTACGAGAGTGAGATCTGATAGATATGATAAGATAATATTTTTGGTGTTTTTATGATAAAGATGCAAAGTAAAATAAAGGCAAAGTAAATAACTAAGTAGTAGGAGATCAATATGATAAAGATAGACCTGGGGGCCATAGGTTTCACTAGTGACCTCTCTCAAGAGCATAAGTATTCTATGGTGGGTGAACAAATTATTGTTGAGCAATTGACAGAATTGAGCATAGTTATGAGAATATCTAGGTATGATCATGTATATAGACATCACGTCCGAGACAAATAGACCAAAACGATTCTGCATCTACTACTATTACTCCACTCATCGACCGCTATCCAACATGCATCTAGAGTATTAAATTAAAAACAGAGTAACGCCTTAAGCAAGATGACATGATGTAGAAGGATAGACTCATGCAATATGAAGAAAACCCCATCTTGTTATCCTCGATGGCAACAATACAATACGTGTCTTGCTGCCCTTACTGTCACCGGAAAAGGACACCGCAAGATGGAACCCAAAGCTAAGCACCTCTCCTATTGCAAGAAAGATCAATCTAGTAGGCCAAACCAAACTGATAATTCGAAGAGACTTGCAAAGATAACCAATCATACATAAAAGAATTCAGAGAAGATTCAAATATTATTCATAGATAGACTTAATCATAAACTCACAATTCATCGGTCTCAACAAACACACCACAAAAAGAACATCGAATAGATCTCCACAAGAGAGGGGGAGAACATTGTATTGATATCTAAAAAGAGAGAATAAGCCATCTAGCTACTAACTATGGACCCGTAGGTCTGAGGTAAACTACTCACACTTCATCGGAGGGGCTATGGTGTTGATGTAGAAGCCCTCCGTGATCGATGCCCCCTCCGATGGAGCTCCGGAACAGGCCCCAAGATGGGATCTCGTGGATACAGAAAGTTACGGCGGTGAAATTAGGGTTTTGTCTCCTGTTCTGATCGTTTGGGGGTACTTGGATATATATAGGAGGAAGGAGTACGTCGGTGGAGCAACAGGGGGCCCACGAGGGTGGAGGGCGCGCCTGGTGAGGGTGGGCGCGCCCCCTACCTCGTGGCCTCCTGTTTTATTTCTTGACGTAGGGTCCAAGTCTCTCTGGTCTTATTCGTTGAGAAAATCACGTTCCAGAAGGTTTCATTCCATTTGGATTCCGTTTGATATTCCTTTTCTTCGAAACCCTAAAACAGGCAAAAAAAAGCAATTCTAGGCTGGGCCTCCGGTTAATAGGTTAGTCCCAAAAATAATATAAAAGTGGATAATAAAGCCAACTAATGTCCAAAACAGTAGATAATATAGCATGGAGCAATCAAAAATTATAGATACGCTGGAGACATGTCAAGCATCCCCAAGCTTAATTCCTGCCTGTCCTCGAGTAGGTAAATGATAAAAACAGAATTTTTGATGCGGAGTGTTACTTGGCATAATTTTAATGTAATTCTTCCTAATTGTGGTATGAATATTCAGATCCAAAAGATTCAAGACAAAAGTTCATATTGACATAAAAATAATAATACTTCAAGCATACTAACTAAGTAATTATGTCTTCTCAGAATAACATGGGCAAAGTAAGTTCATCCCTACAAAATCATATGGTTTAGTCATGTTTCATTTTCGTCACACAAGAATGCTCTCATCATGCACAACCCCGATGACAAGCCAAGCAATTATTTCATACTTTAGTAATCTCAAACCTATAAACTTTCACGCCATATATGAGCGCGAGCCATGGACATAGCACTATGGGTGGAATAGAATATAATGAGGGGAGTTATGTGGAGAAGACAAAAGAGGAGAAAGTCTCACATCAACGAGGCTAATCAATGGGCTATGGAGATGCCCACCGATTGATGTTAATGCAAGGAGTAGGGATTGCCATGCAACGGATGCACTAGAGCTATAAATGTATGAAAGCTCAACAAAAGAAACTAGTGGGTGTGCATCCAACTTGCTTTCTCATGAAGACCTAGGGCACTTGAGGAGGCCCATTGTTGGAATATACAAGCCAAGTTCTATAATGAAAATTCCCACTAGTATATGAAAGTGACAAAATAAGAGACTCTCTAACATGAAGATTATGGTGCTACTTTGAAGCACAAGTGTGGCAAAGGATAGTAACATTGTCCCATCTCTCTTTTTCTCTTATTTTTTTCTTTGGCCTTTCCCTTTTTTTATGGCCTTTCTCTTTTTTGGGGCCTTTTCTTTTTATGGCCTTTCTCTTTTATTTATTTATTTATTTATTCCTCACTTGGGACAATGCTCTCGAAAATGATGATCATCACACTTCTATTTATTTACAACTCAATGATTATAACTCGATACTAGAACAAAGATGACTCTATATGAATGCCTCCGGTGGTGTACCGGGATATGCAATGGACCAAGAGTGACATGTATGAAAGAATTATGAATGGTGGCTTTGCCACAAATACTATGTCAACTACATGATCATGCTAAGCAATATGACAATGATGAATGTGTCATGATGAACGGAATGATGGAAAGTTGCATGGTAATAATATCTCGGAATGGCTATGGAAATGCCATAATAGGTAGGTATGGTGGCTGTTTTGAGGAAGATATAAGGAGGTTTATGTGTGAAAGAGTGTATCATATCACGGGGTTTGGATGCACCGGCGAAGTTTGCGCCAACTCTCAATGTGAGAAAAGGCAATGCACGGTACCGAAGAGGCTAGCAAGGATGGAATGGTGAGAGTGCGTATAATCCATGGACTCAACATTAGTCATAAAGAACTCACATACTTATTGCAAAAATCTACAAGTCATCAAAAACCTCGGTACTACGCGCATGCTCCTAGGGGGATAGATTGATAGAAAAAGACCATCGCTCGTCCCCGACCGCCACTCATAAGGAAGACAGTCAAATAACACCTCATGTTTCAAATTTGTTGCATAACATTTACCATACGTGCATGCTATGGGACTTGCAAACTTAAATACAAGTATTTCTCAATTTCACAACTACTCAACTAGCACGACTTTGATATTATTACCTCCATATCTCAAAACAATCATCAAGCATCAAATTTCTCTTAGTATTCAAAACACTCTTAAGAAAATTTTACTAATCTTGAATACCTAGCATATTAGGATTTTACGCAAATTACCATGCTATTAAGACTCTCAAAATAATCTAAGTGAAGCATGAGAGATCAATAGTTTCTATAAAACAAATCCACCACCGTGCTTTAAAACATATAAGTGAAGTACTAGAGCAAAAGTATATAACTCAAAGGATATAAGCGAAGCACATAGAGTATTCTAACAAATTCCAAATCATGTATGGCTCTCTCAAAAGGTGTGTACAGCAAGGATGATTGTGGTAAACTAACAAGCAAAGACTCAAATCATACAGGACGCTCCAAGCAAAACACATATCATGTGGCGAATAAAAATATAGCTCCAAGTAAAGTTACCAATAGAAGTAGACGAAAGAGGGGATGCCTTCCGGGGCATCCCCAAGCTTTGGATTTTAGGTGTCCTTAGATTATCTTGGGGATGCCATGGGCATCCCCAAGCTTAGACTCTTGCCACTCCTTGTTCCATAATCCATCAAATCTTTACCCAAAACTTGAAAACTTCACAACACAAAACTTAAAGTAGAAAATCTCGTGAGCTCCGTTAGCGAAAGAAAATAAAAGATCACTTCAGGGTACTGTAATGAACTCATTTTTTATTTATATTGGTGTTATAACTACTGTATTACAACTTCTCTATGGTTTATAAACTATTTTACTAGCCATAGATTCATCAAAATAAGCAAACAACACACGAAAAACAGAATCTGTCAAAAACAGAACAGTCTGTAGTAATCTGTATCTAGCGCAAGATCTGGAACCCCAAAAATTCTAAAATAAATTGCTGGACGTGAGGAATTTATCTATTAATCATCTGAAAAAATAATTAACTAAATAGCACTCTCCAAATAAAAATGACAGCAGTTCTCGTGAGCGCTAAAGTTTCTGTTTTTTACAGCAAGTTCAACAAGACTTTCCCCAAGTCTTCCCAACGGTTCTACTTGGCACAAACACTAATTAAACACAAAAAACACAACCAAAACAGAGGCTAGAAAAATTATTTATTACTAAATAGGAGCAAAAAGCAAGGAATAAAAATAAAATTGGGTTGCCTCCCAACAAGCGCTATCGTTTAACGCCCCTAGCTAGGCATAACAAGCAAGAATAGATCTAGGTATTGCCATCTTTGGTAGGCAATTCTTCAATTAGGCATCTACCATCTTTAGGAATTTCTTTCTTTTTATTTATTATCAAACTTTTAGGCACAAGATCGAAAAATTCATTTGTAACAAATGGTTCCTTAATGATAGCAAAAAGATTGGGATGAACACTTATAGATTTGAGATCCGCATTTTCCTTACTAGATGATTCACCCTTATTTTTAGGAACGTACATAAGCTTGGCAACTTTAGTGGAAGGACTTGGAGTATTCTTTACGGAAGAAAAAGCGGTTCCCAAGTTGGTAATAATATTCTCAAGTTTATCGATCCTAACGGAATCGTGATTTATTTTCTCATTAACTATGGGTTCCTTTTCTTTAATATCTTTCAAAGTAACTCCTACTTTAGATCCATATTGAGAGATTCGGCTGTGGATCTTTTTATCCAAATTTTCAATTAACTCTACGATAGCAACCTTATTTTTAATAATCTCAAGCCTTTGCATTACATGCTCCAAGTTAATATAGTTCCATTAATCAAGAGAGGGGGTGAGCCAAATAAATCTAACATAGCATTATAAGAATCAAAAGTATGGCTACCCAAAAAGTTCCCTCCGGTAATAGTATCAAGAACATAACGGTGCCAAGGAGTAATGCCTACATAAAAATTGTGAAGGAGAATGGTAGTAGATTGCTTCCTAGTAGATCTATTTTGAGCATTGCAAATTCTATACCAAGCATGTTTTAGATTTTCACCCTCCATTTGCTTAAAATCTAGAATTTCATTCTCGGGAGAAGATAAGGGACTAGACATAACGACAAGCAAACAAACTAACACACAAGCAAACAAAAAGCAAGCGGGCAAAAAGAGGCAAATAGAGAGGGAGAGGGAGGATAGAGAGAGAGAGGGCAAATAAAACGACAAGGGTGAAGTGGGGGAGAGGAAAACGAGAGGCAATGGCAAATAATGTAACGCGGGAGATAAGGGTATGTGATGGGTACTTGGTATGTTAACTTTTGCGTAGACCTCCCCGGCAACGACGCCAGAAATCCTTCTTGCTACCTCTTGA
This sequence comes from Triticum dicoccoides, assembly GCF_002162155.2. Classification (NCBI taxonomy): domain Eukaryota; kingdom Viridiplantae; phylum Streptophyta; class Magnoliopsida; order Poales; family Poaceae; genus Triticum; species Triticum dicoccoides. The sequence goes on from NC_041384.1 coordinate 551,822,526, forward strand.
GCACTGCGTTGGTTTTCCCCGAAGAGGAAGGGACGATGCAGCAAAGTAGTGTAAGTATTTCCCTCAGTTTTTGAGAACCAAGATATCAATCCAGTAGGAGGCTACATGCGAGTCCCTCGTACCTGCACAAAACAAATAAATCCTCGCAACCAACGCAAATAGGGGTTGTCAATCCCTATAGGGACACTTACGAGAGTGAGATCTGATAGATATGATAAGATAATGTTTTTGGTATTTTTATGATAAAGATGCAAAGTAAAATAAAGGCAAAGTAAATAACTAAGTAGTAGGAGATCAATATGATAAAGATAGACCCGGGGGCCATAGGTTTCACTAGTGACTTCTCTCAAGAGCATAAGTACTCTATGGTGGGTGAACAAATTACTGTTGAGCAATTGACAGAATTGAGCATAGTTATGAGAATATCTAGGTATGATCATGTATATAGGCATCACGTCCGAGACAAGTAGACCGACTCCTGCCTGCATCTACTACTATTACTCCACTCATCGACCGCTATCCAGCATGCATCTAGAGTATTAAGTTAAAAACAGAGTAACGCCTTAAGCAAGATGACATGATGTAGAGGGATAGACTCATGCAATATGAAGAAAACCCCATCTTGTTATCCTCGATGGCAACAATACAATACGTGCCTTGCTGCCCTTACTGTCACTGGGAAAGGACACCGCAAGATTGAACCCAAAGCTAAGCACTTTTCCCATTGCAAGAAAGATCAATCTGGTAGGCCAAACCAAACTGATAATTCGAAGAGACTTGCAAAGATAACCAATCATACATAAAAGAATTCAGAGAAGATTCAAATATTATTCATAGATAGACTTGATCATAAACCCACAATTCATTGGTCTCAACAAACACACCGCAAAAAAGAAGATTACATCGAATAGATCTCCACAAGAGAGGGGGAGAACTTTGTATTGAGATCCGAAAAGAGAGAAGAAGCCATCTAGCTACTAACTATGGACCCGTAGGTCTGAGGTAAACTACTCACACTTCATCGGAGGGGCTATGGTGTTGATGTAGAAGCCCTCCGTGATCGATGCCCCCTCCGGCGGAGCTCCGGAACAGGCCCCAAGATGAGATCTCGTGGATACAGAAAGTTACGGTGGTGGAATTAGGGTTTTGGCTCCTGTTCTGATCGTTTGGGAGTACGTGGATATATATAGGAGGAAGGAGTACGTCGGTGGAGCAACAAGGGGCCCACGAGGGTGGAGGGCGCGCCTGGTGGGGGTGGGCGCGCCCCCCTACCTCATGGCTTCCTGTTTTATTTCTTGGCGTAGGGTCCAAGTCTCTCTGGTCTTATTCGTTGAGAAAATTATGTTCCCGAAGGTTTCATTCCGTTTGGACTCCTTTTGATATTCATTTTCTTCGAAACCCTAAAACAGGCAAAAAACAGCAATTCTGGGCTGGGCCTCCGGTTAATAGGTTAGTCCCAAAAATAATTTTAAAGTGGATAATAAAGCCTAATAATGTCCAAAAAAGTAGATATTATAGCATGGAGCAATCAAAAATTATAGATACGTTGGAGACGTATCAGGGTTGATGTGGTTTCTCCTCCAGTGGCATCCTGTGGATAAGAAATGATCAAGAGAAACGAGCATTAAGCACTAGAGGATAATACACAGGGACAAAAGTATCGTGTCGTGCGAGTTTACCTTGGAGAGCACTATCTGGCTGGTCTATGCAGTACTCTGATGCTTAGGAGGCAACATAGTAGCTCCTTGTTTAGCCTCAGGCTAGGGTTTTTGGTTGACGACAGTCAGTAAAGAGGGCTGGCCGCGCAGGGCGCTGGCCTTATCGTAGAGAGCCGAGGACCAGAACTCCTCAGCCTGAAGTTTTCTTTTGCACATTTTCAGCACTGCAAAGTTTGCATCATCGATTGTGACTATACCTGTTCTCTGTAGGTACACGAGGACGGCAACACATGCAGATTCAATGTATGGGGCATGAAATTCCTTTCTTGTGTTTGAGACGCTTTTGCTCTGGGGAGGTAGGTCAATGGAGACAGAGACGTCAACATCATTGTTGCCCGTGCCGGTAAAAGTGAATGGATGGAGTGTGCCACCAATTGTTTCAATTGCTCATTCAAGAATGAATTGCTTGCTGATGGTGACACAAATTGGAGATAGCTTTGATTGTACGAGAGGTCAAATTTCTATATCAGTACGCCATGAGCCATGAAATTGAGGAACAAAGAGAAGAACGATAGGATAAGAGATTGGAACTAACCGGAGGAAGGCCCTTGACCCGCAGTCCATCATTTGTCTGGACATACACAGACGAGGATGCCATTGCAGAGGATCTGTCATCCATGGCGTCGCCTGAACTGAAAGAAGAGCCCGGTGAAAGGAAGAGGGGAACGGATCTGAAAACACTGTATGCAAGGGAGCTGGTATATATCTAACCTAATTGGATGGGCCTCTTTTGATGGCCCATGTACTTCTCTTTGTGATTTGCGACCCGGCTCTACATTGGTTAGGAGCCTTTTTTTGTGCCGCATAATAAGTGTCATGTAAAAGAACCAAATTTACGTGCCATTAGTCAACCAAAATGACAGTGTTTATAAGTTAAATGAGATGGGAAATATAAGCTGCCAATCGTTGTTGATATTCATGGTATTCACTGGGACACATGCCACAGCCTGGCATTGATGCAAAGTATACAACAAAGTCAGTTTAAACGAGGGATTGCGTAGCCCAGAATGGTATTAGTGAAAACTATAATTTACATAAATTAAATTTGACAGGGCGTTAGATAGTGGGGCAGAGCCCTGGTACACACCATATAATTTACATAAATAAGTTCAGTAGACCGAGGTAGGGCATAAAATAGTAGAGTCACGCATCAGCAGATGCCACATAATTTACATAGATAATAAGTTTAGTAGGGGAGGGCAGTGCATAGTAAATCATCGGTCGCAGCATAAATGTGAGATGCACAGGCTAGATAGCAGAAGACGGCAAGCTGGTACCATGAAACGATTGTTAAGATAACCATGTTGACCTGTCGTTGATGTTGGATCAGCAGTGCTCCTCGGGCATAGTGTCGAAGTCCGCAGAGCAATTCCCTTCACTATCAAAGATCTCCTCGTCATCCAGAATGCTTCTCATGTAGGGTTGATGTTTTGGTGGCACGGATTCAGGGTTCACCAAGCAGTTATCCTCATCATCAGTACAACCTGACTTTGGTTCATATGGATATGTCCCAATGGATTGCAGGTACTCAACAGCAAGGATTGTGTTCTGCTCAAGATACTCGTAGATCTTCTGAGCACTAAGGAGAGTTGCATTTAGCTCAATTTCTGCGTCTGTTGAGCCAGGGGACATGGTCTCATCAATCAGACGCTGAAGCTGGGTGGTCGCTGAAAACCCAGTATCCAGTGAGTTGTCCCATCCGTTGCTGAGGCTTTTTATGATCTCCATTTTTTCATCAAGCTCCTTGTGCAGAGTTTTATTGTCCTTGTTGAGGGCTTCAATGACACTATCCTTTTCAGCAAGCTTCTCCATTAGATCTCTGTTTTTCTTCATGGTAGACTCAAGAGTGCTGCTCTTCTCGGCTAGCTGCTGCACAAGAGATGTATTAACCTTTTTGAGTGCTTCAATACTTTGATCTCTTTCTTTCAGGCGCTGACGCAGAGCCTCGTTGTTAAGCCTAGCAGACTGAAGCTTAGCATAGTTATAATCAGATGGGACCACATTGTGTTCCTGCTCCATGAATTCCATGGCTTTATGCGCAACATGATTCTGTGCTTCTTCCAGATCAATAAAAGCGGAGGTTGAAATGTAGGTCTGACTAACAGGACGCTCCAGTTCACTGGCAATTGGATGGAAATCAACCGTGACTTCAAGGCAGCCGTGATGAATGACACGTGCAGAGTAGGCAGCCGATGGATGGCCAACTTTCTCAAACATAACATCCAAGATGATCTTGGATGGAAGGTCCATAGGAGGCATGGCGAAACCTGGTTCAGAAATCATGACACAGTAAGAATGGAGTGAATGGATTATCGCAAAGGCAGGGAGTAAGGTACACGACATTCGATGTCAACCTATAAACTTCTATAAATAAACAACTCTCCATGTGATCTCATACATCGTAGCTTTAATGTGGTTCAGGCCATGACACATGATGCTTGTTTTTCACTAGGGAGCAAATCAGTACATGTGGTGGATGCAGTAAGATAACAAAGACGTAATTTATAGAATGTAGCTAAATTCAAGGCCCACTTTGGTAGGAGAACATAAATAAATCAAGAAAGATAGCCGCAACCCCTTCTCTGGAAGCACAGTGGATCGAGAATGTAATTTCTGTGATTTTGAATGTATAAATATGCTCAAAGTTAGGGTTTCATCTAGTAGAAATCACATTGGACTTGATAAGGACCAAAGATTATTCATGGAAACAGAATGGATTGGTATAATATATAGACAGCACCATGAGTGTCTCGATGCTATAAATCGAATCATTTTAGCAATAACCAAAAGACTGGGGATAAAGCCGTAATAGTTAAATGTCAGTATGCATATGACATGACAAACCACATTATTTTATCACTATAGAGAGATGAGGGCGACTCCAAGGAAAAATCTTTGTTTTCTTTATAGCAGAGATGTTTCATTTAGTTGCATTTTACTGTTCGCAGCAAGCCCTGACTATGCAAGCGGGGCTAGACCTGAGAAATTACCTTTTGAGAAGAACCGAACACGAGTGAATGATTCAGCGTGCCTACAACAGTCACAGAGGGCGGATCGAGGGGAAAAACTTGGGCTGTAAGATGGGGAAGAACAATGTTTTGCAAAGTTAGGAAACCCATGTGGATAGATCAAACAAATCGAAATGCAGTGCCAGGAGGAGGAATACCTGCCGTAAAGATCAGTCGTAGTTAGACGCAGCCTTCTCCATCCCGAATCGCCCTGCGATTTGAGCAGCAGCACGGATCTAGGTACTGTGAGAGAACGTCGTACCCTGCCTAGGGCGACGGTTGCGTGTTATATAGAGCGGGGCGCGACTCCCGTATAGCGTACAGAGAAGATTACATTGTTAGGATCCTTAACTTGGAGCTCAAGGGATAGACTAGAGAGATAGAGATAGTTACAAGAGATAAGATGAAATCACAACTAACTACCCTAGTCTAGGCTCGGTGGAGACGTCCTGGTTGAACCGGACCTTGCACGCCATATCTGTCGCTTAACACCCTCCCTTAATCACAACTGTATAAGGTTGAGATTACGCTTGAATTCTTCAAAATTCCTTGTGGGCAACGCTTTTGTAAAGCCATCTGCAACTTGGTCTCGTGAATGAACAAATCTGATTTCTAATTGTCTGTTTGCAACTCTTTCTCTGACAAAGTGGAAATCTATCTCAATATGCTTTGTTCTTGCATGGAAAACTGGGTTAGCAGATAGATAGGTAGCACCCAAGTTGTCACACCACAAACATGGAACTTTGGTATGCTTCACACCAAGTTCTCTTAACATAGACTAAACCCAGATAATTTCTGCTGTAGCATTTGCTAATGCTTTATACTCTGCTTCAGTGCTTGACCTAGATACAGTAGCCTGTTTCTTAGCACACCATGATATCAAGTTTGGTCCAAAGAACACTGCAAAACCACCTGTGGATCGTCTATCATCCACACATCCTGCCCAATCAGAATCAGAAAATGCACTGACAAGATTTGATTATGACTTGCTGAAAAAGAGACCAAGCTTCATAGTATGTTTAACATATCTCACAATGCGCTTCAGCAGTCCAGTGAACTGTGGTGGGTGCATGAAGAAACTGGCATACTTTGTTGACAGCAAAAGATAAATCAGATCTAATCAAGGTTAAATACTGAAGAGCCCCAACTAAACTTCTGTATCGAGTACTATCTTCTTGATTCAAGAGAACTCCCTCTTCAAGTGATAATTTTTCAGTACTTGAGAGGGGGGTCAACGATGGTTTGCATCCTTGTAAACCAACGCTTCTTACCAGGTCAGCAGCATATTTTTCTTGAGATAGGTGGAGGCCATCTTCATGTTTCTTTACATCAATACCTAGAAAGTAATGCAGGTCTCCCAAATCCTTGAGATCAAACTCAGCATTTAAGTCTTTTAACAGCCCTGCCACTACTTCATTTGATGAACTTGTAACAATGATATCATCCACATAAATCAACACAAATATTGATGTATTTGACTTATTGTAAATAAACAGAGATGTATCAGACTTGAAAGGAGTAAAACCAAGTGCTTGCAATTTCTGACTCAGGCGTGAGTACCATGCTCTGGGAGCCTGCTTTAGTCCATATAGAGCTTTATCAAGCTTGCACACATAGGAAGGCTTACTCTTGTTCTCATACCCAGGAGGCTATTTCATGTATACTTCCTCTTCCAGAACGCCATGAAGAAACGCATTCTTGACATCCAGTTGTCTAAGACTCCATCCCCTGGATACAGCAATAGACAGTACAAGACGAATAGTTGCGGCTTTAACAACAAGACTAAATGTGTCCTCATAGTCAATACCATACCGCTGTTTGAAGCCTTTTGCAACCAACCTGGCCTTGTAGCGATCTATAGTTCCATCAGATTTTCTCTTTATTTTGTAAACCCACTTGCAATCAATTAGATTTTTACCTCGCCGTGGGGGAACTAAATGCCAAGTTCTGTTTTTCTGAAGTGCCATGTATTCTTCTTCCATGGCTTTTTTCCACTTTTCATCACCAAGTGCTTCATCAAGAGTGTCTGGCTCACCTGTAGAACAAGCTAGACCAAATTTGGTTACTTACTTATAATTAAGAGGTTTAATTACCCCTTTTTGCAGCCTTGTACGTGAAGGAACAGGAGGAGCTGCACTGTTGCCCTCCACAGAGGATCCAACCTCTGGTCGAGGCGCTCCCGAGGCGGATACTCCTGGCGCCGTTTCTGGAGCAGCAGGATCTTCTGCGGCACCATCGGTCGGTGTGGTAATGTCGAGCGGAGCAGAAGATCCCGAGCCATGCATGCGATCTGCGTCAGACCCATCATGACGCAATGATTGCGCGGGCCCGACAGAATCCACGCCGGATCGCGCGTCCGCGGCAGGATCGACACCGGATCCCGTGCCTGCACCAGCTTCCGCGCCTGAAGGCCCACCTGGCTGGCGGCGCACGTAGTGGCGGGGTCCGCCCGCTGGCCAGCGAGGCGGAGGCTGGCATGTGTCGCCAGCTGATTTGCGCGGAGCGGATGGCGCGCCTGGCGCAGTGGGAGGTGCCCGCATGGCAGTTGCGGGCTGGCTGCTGCCGCGCCCGACAGTTGGGGCGAAACCCGACACGCTGACGCCCTGCTGCAGCACAGATCCCGTGGGGGATTCACTGGCGCGCTGGTGGGGCACCGATCCCGAGGCGGATATGTCCCCCGTTCGGTGGCACATGAAATATCGCTCGTTTGGAGCGTATTGTGCACCGTTTTGAGGATTTCCTTCGCCATTTTCTTCAACATTTGCATCTGCATCAGTACAGGACTCAAGAGCAAGGTTATGAGGATTAGTCAATAGTGGATCATCACAATCATTTTCCCCTTGATGACCGCCGATGAGACTGGATGGTAGAAGAAGTATTTCTTGACGTAGAAGAGCTCCGGCATTGGGGTGAAGATTTGCGAAGGGAAATTTTGTTTCATCAAACACTACATCTCGGGAGATATAGACACGACCCGTGGGAATGTCAAGGCACTTGACGCCCTTGTGTTGAGCACTATAATCAATAAAAGCACACTGTTTGGATCTAAGCATGAGTTTGCGATCATTGCAAGATTTGGCCAACAGGCGCATCCAAACACACGAAGTGACGTGTAGTCTGGTTTGGTGTGAAGAAGCCTTTCCATGGGAGTTTCATTGTTAATCACACGACTAGGTAGCATGTTTATAATGTGGACAGCAGTGAGGAATGCCTCGTCCCAAAATTTAAGGGGCATGGAGGCGCCGGCTAGAAGAGAAAAACCAACATCTACAATATGTCGATGCTTGCGCTCGGCTGACCCATTCTGTTGATGGGCATGAGGACATGAAACATGATGGGATATGCCAAGTTTCTGAAAAAATGAGTTTAGCTTCTCATATTCCCCTCCCCAATCAGATTGGAGAGAAAGAATTTTACTGTCAAATTTTCTTTCTACAAGAGCTTGGAAATTGAGAAAAACTTGGCAAACACCCGAACGTTTCTTAAGGAGATAGATCCACGTGAACTTGCTATAGTAATCAATGAAACTCACATAATATGTGTGTCTACCAACAGAGGAGGGAGCAGGCCCCCAGACATCAGAAAAAATGAGCTGTAAAGGTTTGGTAGAAATACTTGTAGAAATTGGATAAGGCAATTGGTGGCTCTTGGCCCTTTGACACGAATCACAAATTGTTTCAACATCACGATCCCAAACATATGGGAGTTTATTTTTCCTAAGCAAACGCTCAACTAAAGAGAAACTTGCATGACCTAATCGATCGTGCCACCATGTTGAAGACACTTTGGTGGCACTAAGAACTTGTTTATTGGATCTTCTAATCTCCGGAATCAATGGGTAAAGCCCACGAACGCATCTACCTCGATACAGCACCCTCCTCGTTGCCTGATCCTTGATCAAAAAGAAGAAGGGGTGAAATTCAAGAAAGACATGATTATCAATGGCAATGCGGTGGACAGAAAGAAGATTTTTGTTGGCACTAGGGACATGCAAGATGCGTTTGAGATGAATTTTTCTATGAGGGGTTTTAATAATTGAGTGACCAATATGACCAATCTTCATAACTTCTCCACTAGCAGTGTGGATGTGATCTTGGCCGCGGTACTTCTCCCGCATGGTCACCTTCTCTAGCTCACCGGTGATGTGGTTTGTGGCACCGCTGTCGACGTACCAATTTGTGTCGACGCCGTAGGAAGCTTCAGCAGCCCCGGCCACCTTTTCATCTTGAGATGATTCTTCATCTTCATCAAACCGGTACCAACAATCTTTTGCAGAGTGGCCCAGCTTACCGCAGATTTGGCAGCGGATAACATCAGGCCGAGACTTGTTGGTGGAGCCATTAGATCGGCGGCCGCCCTTGGTGTTGGAGTAGGAGGGTCGGCCACCGCTGCGTGCGTTGTTGTTGCTGCTGATGTTGCCCCCACCAGGGCCCCTGCTCTTCCCGCGAGGAGGGCCATGAGGACGAGAGGCACCGCCACGCCCGCGGGTGGCGACATTTGCCGAAGACTTGAAGCCGCCACCGGTCCCAGCCCCTTGGAAGAGGGCCACTCGTTGATCGAAGTTGCTCATCTGAGCGAACAGTTCGTCAAGAGTGACCGGGATGACACGAGCATCAAGGGCAGAGACCAGTGGCTGATATTCCATGTCCAGGGCGTTGATGATGTAGGAGATGAGCTCGTCGTCGTCCAGGGGTTTGCCGGCCGCCGCGAGCTCATCGGCGAGAGATCGCATGTGTGCGAAGAAGGTGGCCACGGATTGTGTGCCCTTCTGCGCGTTGGTGAGCGCCGCCCGGATGTTGTTGACGCGGGACAGCGAGGTCGACGAGAACATCTTCGCCAGCGCCGACCACAGCTCGTGTGCATGGACGATCGACGTGACCTGCACGAGCACTTCCTTCGAGAGGTTATTCAGGAGATATCCCAATACCTGTTGATCCTCCCGGATCCACACGTGGTGGAGCGGATTTGGGATGGACTCCTCCTTGCCATCCTTGTCCTTGGTGGCGACGACTTTGGCCGGCTCGGGTATGCTTCCATCAACATACCCGAAGAAACCAACACCTCGGAGCTGCGGCGTGATCTGGATGCGCCAGAGGATGTAGTTGGTGCGGGTGAGGCGCTCGGTGATCTGGCCGAAGAGGGTTGAGTTGGAGGAGCCGGAGGAGGCCATGGTAGGAGGTTTGTGGCAATGGAGGAACTAGATGAGATGGAAGAGGTAGGCTCTGATTACCATGTGAGAGAACGTTGTACCCTGCCTAGGGCGACGGTTGCGTGTTATATAGAGCGGGGCGCGACTCCCATATAGCGTACAGAGAAGATTACATTGTTAGGATCCTTAACTTGGAGCCCAAGGGATAGACTAGAGAGAGATAGTTACAAGAGATAAGATGAAATCACAACTAACTATCCTAGTCTAGGCTCGGTGAAGACGTCCTGGTTGAACCGGACCTTGCACGCCATATCTGTCGCTTAACAGGTACACGTTTGAGGAGAAGTGAGAGGAGTGAAGAAGGAGAGTGAAGTGGAAAAAGGGGTGAGGCCGAGTGGGTGGATGCGTGTGTGGAACGGTGAGGGGGTAGAATCACCTCGCTCACCGCTACTAAACAGTAGGAGCCGCCGCTCTGGGCAAGTAGGGAGGTAGCACGTGTTCCTCTCGGGCGACGGTGATCTAACCAGCAGCCTAGCTTTTTCCTGGTGCTCTTAAACCAGAATCGCTACCCACACGTTGGCATACCATGGGGCCAACTGAGACGAGCCCACCGGACAGTGAGAGCGACACAAGACAGTCGCGAGGGACCGCGTAGGAAAAAGGAGACACAACCATTGAAAATGGGCGGCGCTTATTCCTATGAGTCGACACGCTTTTGGGCAGGCCTGGTGAAAACCGGCGGTAAATCAGAAGATAAGGGTAAGGATTGTTTTATGTGTCTAAAAAAGAAGATAATGTTTTTTGATCCCGGGAAATAAAGCTAAGGATCTTGTATAGCGGTTAATAATCGAATTAAACAGGGGAATTTCATACACCACACTTAAAACAAAACAAGGTAATTATATGTTTGCATGCACTAATTATGTTTGATAGCAGAGTGCTGGGGTTACAGTACGTGAACCAAAAGAGCAGCAGGTAAAATAACAAAGACTTGGACTGTAGCTTAGCGGTCTGCATTTAACAGTTGGGTCAGCCAATACTAAAGGCTAGGCATATTGGCATCCAAATCGTCATCATCATGTTCTTCTGGATAACCAAATGAAACCCTAAGGAATTGAACAACATCCTACGAAAGTTTGCTCAGCCAGGCAACAATACGTTGAATTTCTGAGTGTTTCTTGGCCATCTCACCACTTGGTGTGGACCCAACTGTAGGTGATTCAGATACAACCAAGCGACAAATCTGATCACAGGCTGATAACACAGTACCTATGTACCTACCCATGGTTTCTGCTACCCTTTGATCCTTTCATCATTCTTGGCCTCCTCTGATCTTTTCAATTCAATATAGTTGTAGTCTTGCAGGACCTTCTTCTGATGATCTTCCATATAATGTATTGCCTTTTGAGAAACCACATCTATTGTGCTCTGTAAGTTGTGTAGGGGAGAGCTTGACAGTTTGACAGGTGTAGGAGGGTGTAGCAGATGTTCTTTTGATGGATAGAGTGTAACATCAGTCACAAACTGTCCTCTTCGGTGTGTCCAAGAGTCATAGCGTGGTTTTGGAAGATCGAGTTTATCTAATATACCTTCGAGCAGAAATGTGCCTGAAACCTCGACGATCTCCATATCATCGTCTATGAAAAAAAGAAGACCAGCTCATGAGTGTGAAGTGATGATAGTACTCATAGAGAAAGAATATGTATAAGTGAATAGTCTAAAGTGCGGGAAGCATTGCAGAGATTAGTAACAAGAGAAAGCATATAAATAAAGGTGCAGGAGCACGCAAAAAGAAAGGGAAATGTTGCCTTCATAATACCGAATGATAACAAACATGTTTGACAGGGTCTAGCTCAACATAGATGGTAAAAACAGATAAACAAAAGTAGGCACATGCTGTACACAAAACCAAAAGACACTTCGATGGATGATGCAACTGGTTATATCCCGGACCAAACGATATGCGAATCACATTCTTCTCTGCAGCGCCCTGGCGAGACGCGCGCTCCTGTATTCAATTATATCTGGGAGGTCTCCAAAAGGGAGGTTCATCGTAGCCGCATTTTGCATTTGTTCAGAAAAGTAGTACATATATCTGGTAGATAGGAGCCAACCTCTGGCAAGCTTCTTGCCCCTGATGTCTGATTCTTTGAGCTGATTTTCAAGGAAGCCAATCCGATTTTGCTGACGCTTTGTTTTTGCATAGTTTATGTCCCTGACAACCGTGTTGGTCATAGTCTCTATGTATCTGACAACTTTGATGGCAGCACTATCTTCGGCGGCATCATTGTCTAAGCAATACTCTCCAGGCACAGATATGTCAATAATCGAACCTCCAAGATTCAAGGCAGCAGTGTTGAAGTTAACAGTAACCTGAACCCTCTTGTCCTCATGGATAGCATGATCGTAGTGGGCTGGGTTCATGCCAAGGTTGGCAAGGAGCATGTCAAGGATCACCCTGTGTGGAATTTTGAATATCCTTGGAACATCCTGTAGTAAGACAAAGGGTGAATTAGCAACAGATGAATAATCAGAGGTTGAGAGATATATCCTTTATAAGTAATATAAACAGTACTAAATGTATAAGATCATTTTTGATAATAATATGGAGGTCAAAAAGTGAGGCTAAAACGATTGGCAGTTTATAGATGTTCCGATCAATGTAATCAAAAAAATGATACGACATCTAATGAGCTGAGAAGTTGAGGACAGAGCAGGCGTACTGAATTTTGTGCAACCTTTTAGAGGGAACACATCAAACTGCTAACCTATCTAGTCTGATCGATGAAAATACATGGTTTATGGTTTAATTAAACCGTTTGTAGATACACACAAACATTTAGAGTTAAGTATCTTTTTCGTCTGTTTCACTCTGTGTCCAGGATATATATCATTGTGTATATACTTAGCAAAGAGAAAACATTTTTTCTCTTTTTTTTTTCGAAAAGGGGGGCTTCCCCGGCCTCTGCATCAGCATGATGCATACGGCCATCTTATTAAGCATAAAATAGTCCACAAAGTCTCCAAGTCTCAAGGTTGTCAACAAGAAAAGTAAGAAAAGGCTCACACAGAGCCCGAAGGCTAGATACACAAGCTAGCCAAAGCACTTATACATCACAGCCGTTTGGCTCCAAAATAGACAGGTAAACTAATTGCCTATCCTGTTACACGACCGCCATCCAAACCGGCTGAATATATCCCGAGCTACCATCTCCCATCGGATAGCAGCAGTAACCAAAAGCTCCCTGGCCTCCGTCGGAGTGAGTAGCGACCAGGAACGGATAAGAGCCGTTGCTCGGAAGATAACCTGCAAAACATGGATATTTGTTGATCTGTTAAAGACGAAGTCATTTCTGCAATTCCAAAGCGCCCACAAAAAAGCGCAAACCCCCAAGCGAATATGTTTTGCTAACCCGGGCTCTACCCTAGTTAGCCATGTCCCAAACAACATGTTAACCGACCTTGGTGGGGTAATATTGAAAGTGACTTGAATAGTCGTCCAAAGAATTCTAGCTAGTGGGCAGTCAAAGAAAAGATGTTTAATGGTTTCACCCTGATCACAGAAACTACACCTAGTAGGTCCTGTCCAATTACGCTTAATAAGATTATCCTTTGTTAAGATCACCTGTTTATGTAGAAACCACATAAACACCTTGATCTTTAAAGGAACTCTGACGTCCCACACATGCTTTGAAGTAGGAATCGAGCTGGAATTAATAACATCAACATACATTGATTTAACCGTGAATCCCCCCGACCTAGTGAGATTCCAGCGTAATTTATCAGGTTGTTGAGATAGTTGTACCTGCATCAGTCTCCTAACTAGATGCAGCCACTCTTCCCAACGATTGCCCACTAACGATCTTCTAAACTGGATATCCAGGGGTATCGAGGCGAAGACCGATGCAACCAAAGCATCGCGCCTTCGAACTATACGATACAGAGACGGATACTGGATTGCTAGGGGAGCCTCTCCAAGCCAAGTATCCTCCCAGAATCTCGTGCTTGCACCATTACCAACTAAATGCTTTGACCTCTAAAAAAATGAAAGCTTCACTTTCATAAGCCCTTTCCAAAAGGGTGAATCAGTTGGTCTAACCGACACCTGAGCCAAAGTTTTAGTTTGGAGATACTTGTTACGCAGGATTTGAGCCCACATGGCGTCAGTTCCTGAGGATAACTTCCACAACCACTTACTAAGAAGGCACCGGTTCTTGACTTCGAGATTCTCAATCCCCATACCCCCTTGGTCTTTCGGTCTACAAATGATATCCCACTTCGCTAACCGATATTTTCTCTTAGGCTCCTCCCCCTGCCAAAAGAACCTCGATCGATAGAAGTCCAGTCGTTTCCTAACTCCAACTGGGACTTCAAAGAAGGACAAAAGGAACATGGGCATGCTCGTGAGCACCGAATTAATAAGAATTAAACGGCCTCCATACGACATGAGCTTGCCCTTCCAACAACTTAGCTTCTTCTCGAAACGATCCTCAATACACTTCCATTCATTATTCGTGAGCTTGCGGTGATGAATAGGAATTCCTAAGTAGGTAAAAGGCAGCTCACCCAAACCACATCCGAACAACTGCTTGTAATCCTCTTGTTCCTCTTTGGCTCTCCCAAAGTAGAACAACTCACTTTTGTGGAAGTTAATTTTGAGCCCACTTAGCTGCTCAAACAAACAAAGCAGCAGCTTCAGATTTCTAGCTTTTACCAAGTCATGCTCCATGAAGATGATAGTGTCATCAGCGTATTGCAGGATGGATATACCCCCATCCACTAAGTGTGGCACCAAGCCCCCTATTTGGCCAACTTCCTTGGCTCTCCCTAACAACACCGCCAACATATCGGCTACTATGTTGAACAGAATAGGGGACATCGGATCTCCCTGCCGCAGGCCCTTATGTGTCTGGAAGTAATGACCGACATCGTCATTCACTTTTATGCCAACACTACCCTTTTGCGTAAAAGTTTCAATCTGGCTCCTCCAGCCCTCGTGGAAACCTTTCATACGCAAAGCTTGTTGCAGAAAAGGCCATTTAACTTTGTCATACGCTTTCTCAAAATCTACTTTAAAGATGACTCCATCAAGTTTCTTAGAGTGAATTTCCTGGAGCGTTTCATGCAACACCACCACCCCTTCAAGGATGTTTCTGTCTGGCATGAAAGCTGTTTGGGATTGCTGCACCACAGAATGCGCAATCTGTGTGAGCCTATTAGTCCCAACCTTGGTAAAATTTTTGAAACTGACATTCAAGAGGCAGATAGGACGGAACTGCTCAATCCTGAGAGCGTCGGTCTTCTTTGGAAGCAACGTTATCGTTCCAAAGTTCAAATGAAAAAGTTGAAGCCGTCCAGCAAAAAGGTCGTGGAACATGGGTAGCAGATCCCCTTTGATGATATGCCAACATCTTTTGTAAAACTCCGCCGGGAACCCATCCGGCCCGGGAGCCTTATTGTTCTCCATCTGAGAGATGGCATCGAAAACCTCCTTTTCCGTAAACGGCGCAACTAGCATGTCATTATCAGCAGCAGTTAATTGAGGCACATCCTCAGTCCTGGACTCATCGAGGGACACAGCGCTATCCTCCGGCGGTCCAAATAACTGCTTGTAGTATTCGGTGATGTATAGCTTAAGATTATCGTGACCAACAATTGTGCCTTCATCTTGCTCGAGCTGAAATATTTTTTTCTTTCTGTGTTTGCCATTCGCAATCAGATGAAAGAATTGAGTGTTCGCATCCCCTTGGATTACTTTGCGAACCTTTGCTCTGAGCGCCCACTTCAGCTCTTCTTCGCGGAGAAGTTCCTTCAACCTCTTTTCCGCATCAATCTTACAGCACATATCCGCAGATTGAAGAACCGCTGATTCAGCTTTAACATCTAGGTATTGAATAATCTCCAGGAGTCTGTCTTTCTCCACCTTATAAACTCCACTTAGATGTTTAGCCCAACCTCGAAGAAAGCACCTCAAATGCCTAATCTTATTCTGCCATCTCTCGACAGGCGATCTACCCCTAGACTCTCTAGCCCACTCTCTGGCAACAATATCCAAGAAACCTTCTCTTTCAAACCATGACGTTTCAAAGGAGAAAGTATTCTTGTTTCCCACATGCCTTGGCTCCCCTGAGTCAACAAATAGCGGTGTGTGGTCCGAAATTCCTCGCGTTAGAGCCTGCACCGTGACCAGAGGGAACTTCTGCTCCCATTCGGCACTTGCAAGAACCCGATCCAACTTCTCATATGTCGGGTTTGGTAAAGAGTTAGCCCAGGTAAATTGTCTACCAGAGAGTTCGATTTCTCTCAAATCCAAACTCTCAATGATGGTATTAAACATAAAGGACCATCGCCCATCAAAATTATCGTTATTCTTTTCATCCCGCCTCCTAATAATGTTGAAGTCCCCCCCAACCAGGATAGGGAGTTGTTCGGACCCACAAATTCGAACCAGGTCAGCCAAAAATTCAGGTTTAAGCTCAGGTTGTGCAGCCCCGTAGACCGCCACCAACACCCAGTTAAACCCATCTATTTTGGACCTGACTCTGAATTTCACTGCAAAGTCACCCATAACAACACTCCGGACTTCAAGGGAATCACATCTCACACCCAGCAAGATGCCCCCAGACCTCCCTCTTGAAGGAAGACAATGCCAATCGAATTCCACCCCTCCCGACAACGTGTTAAGAAACTGAGGTGCAAAATTATCCCTACCAGTTTCAGAGAGAGCAATGAAATCTAAACGGTGCTCTAAAGATGCCTCCGCTAGAAACCTACGTTTAGCCAAGTCCTTAAGACCTCTGCTATTCCAGAATATTCCTTTCATAGGTCATCATGGAATTTTTTGGCCTTACGAATTCTAGCACTCCTGCGTACCGCGGATGCAGGGTACACCTTCCGCTTCCACTTACGTTTAGGAATGTTATCACCTGTAGCCCGGTCCTCATAACCGTGCTCTGGTTGAACATGGGCTGCATCATCTACCTGGAGTTCATCCTCATCAGGCTCCGCAGACGGAGGAACAAGATCCGCGCAGAATTTATCAAGCACCCTAACACCCAAGGCCTCAATCTCCGCATCATTCAAAGGTTTTACAGCCGCTAGGTTTCTAATAGACTCCAAGGCCCGTTCCGCTTCCAAATCTAAAAGATCATTAACCGAGTTTTCAATTTCCAAATTATTATTCCCAAAAGACACCCCCACTTGGTTTGCATTATTAATAATCTCATCCTTAGAGAAATGCAGAATAGAATTTGAAACATTAACTGACATACCTGTTGTGCTCTCCACATCACGCAGCTTGGCCGCCCGCATAGCGCACCTCTGCTGCAAATCATCAACCTCCGGAAGGTCCTGGAGACGAGAGCTCATCCGCCTCCCCTCGGAAGCAGGGTCTCGGATCCCTCCGAACGCGATCACCTCCTCCCGAGTAGCGGCTCCCGGAGTAGGTCTGGGAGAGGGGGACCGCGTAGGAGATGTGGAGATGCCTGACGGAGTTGGCACCAGGGCCTCCTGCCCTAGTCCGACCCCCCCAGCCGACGCCGTGGCAGCCGTGCGCTCCACCTGCAGGACCGCCGTCGGTACTAGAGGGTCAGGGGCCACCTGCCCCTGACGCCTGCCTAGCACCTCCGGCGACCCCACCACCAACGAGGCTCCCGCGAGACGGACCTCCAGGGCCTCCTGCCCCAAAGATATGTCGCCCCGGCTGGACACAGGTACCTGCGCCGCCTGCTGTGAAACAGAAGAGTGAGAGGGAGTCGTGGCCACCTGCCCAGACGCCCCTCCCCTCCGCAAGGAAACCGAAGACCTAGATCGCCCTGGCGACTCCTGAGGCTCCACCTCTTGAACAACACGGGCACTGAAGCTGGCCGACTGCCGGGGTGACCGCCCAAAGTCCAAGACCGGTAGCGAATGCTCGAACGCATCGTCAGAGTCAACCCGATCACTCCACAGACGAGGAGGCGCCGACGACGGCAGAAAAGATCCAAACCGCAGTGAGTTATGAGGCAAAGACGAAGCCGGGGACTGCTCCATCCCGGCTCCGTTCTCCGGCTCCTGAGCAGCAGGCCCCGATCCATTGGGCTCCTGTGCTGCCTCATCCGCCTGCTCCCTGGGAGCACCTGTATCATCACCCCCATCGTGCATATCCACGTCAGTGCCAGCAGCAACCTCAGCAAACAACTCTGCATCCTCAAACTCAATATCAAGTGGAAACACCTCGCCTCTATAGGTCCAGTTGATGACGTCTGGGACATACTCAATATCCAGAATGCTGACTTGCAGTCGAGCCACCCCCTGAGCTCTAGTGAACGCCATATCCACTTTCTCCGTCTTACCAACCATAATCCCCAAACTAGCCACCACACGCACATCAGAAAGAGCCTCAGACGGTGCCCCCGAGAAACGCAGCCACACCTGAGTAAGAGGCTTCCCCTTAGGCTCAACTTTCTTCCACTCGTGGAACTCCAAAATACCTTTGGTGCCTGGCACCTTACACATCCCAAAGCTCAACAAACGCTGCAAGTCCTCAATCGAAGGAAACTCCACTCTGAATACTCTATCCTCAACGGGTACGAGGTCCCACTGAAAATCACCTGGAGCCAACTCCTGAAGTCTCTGCACAATCTGAGCCTGGGAGACATCTCCCTGTGTCACCTTGACCAAACCAGAAGTAAGGCTCTGTGTATCAGCTGGGATCTCCCTCGCAGCCGCTGACTCGAAGAACATCAGCTCCGCACAGTACACACCATATACAGTAAGAGCTGGAATATGGTCCCTCAGCAAAGGACAATCCCCTGAAGCATGCGCAGGCTTACCACAGGATTCGCACAGCTGGGCCACACACTCCGCGATGAAGTGCCCCTTCTCTCCGCACCGGTAACAAAGCATTCTCTCTTTCTTCCGAGCGTACTTGGATGCCCTCTCAGAATCAGCCACTTGAACCACCTCAGCCTCCTTCGCAATCCCAGGAACCTCAGCAACCGCAAGTGCATTCACCACCTCCATCGCCTGGGGAGGTAGCTCCTGTGGTGTCTGATCAGTCTCCATCGCCGCCCCGTCAGAGTCAACATGTCTAGGGGGAGGCGGCCGGCGGAACCTTCCGCGGCCTCCACCACGACCACGGTATCCGCGATAACCTCCTCTGTGCCTGTTATCAGGTCCTGAGGCCCCCTCAACGAAGCCTCCAGCCGGCCCCAGGAACGGTCTCTCTGCAGACCCGTCACTCTGCCAAGCATAACCCCGACCTCCTCCCGCTGAAGATGAGCCCCGATGCTGGCCTACTCCATACGCATCAAACCCGTCATCACCCCACTTGCCTCGAGGTGCATCAGTCGGTCTCCCACTGGTATTACTCTGATTACTCTGAACCTGATTCTGCCCCGAACGATTCTGCGCCTGACGAACCGCAAGGTGTGGCGGGGGTGCACGCTGACCCCCGGCAGCGTCCTGGGCAAGCAGCCGTAGATTGTTGTTGGTGGAGGCAGCCAAGCTCGAAGAGCCATGATCCTGGAGCTCCTGGGTTGACATAGAAACTTGAAAGTGCAATCGATGGATCTTGAAGTTTAGGCAAATGAAAGGATCGAGGGAACGAGAGAAAGAACCAAGATGGTCCGTACATGTAAGGGCCACTGTACCTTCACTTAGAAGCCGAGTCAGGAAGAGGCAACGACAGGTACACACCAGAAGGCTGATGTTAGTCGGCGGAGGCGCGGCGAGAAGCGGAGCCAGAACACAGTCGAGCGAGGAAGTGTAATGAACCACGCGTGACCTAGCCAGGGGAAAACAGAGAAGGCGCTATAACGTGCTGATACGTCTCTAACGTATCTATAATTTTTGATTGCTCCATGCTATTATATTATCTGTTTAGATGTTAATGGAATTTATTTTACACTTTTATATCATTTTTGGGACTAACCTATTAACCGGAGGTCCAGCCCAGATTGCTGTTTTTTTTTACCTATTTCAGTGTTTTGCAGAAAAGGAATATCAAACGAAGTCCAAACGGAATGAAACCTTCAGGAACGTGATTTTTTCAACAAACGTGATTCAGAAGACTTGGAGTGAGCGTCAAGAAACAATTGAGGAGGCCACGAGGCAGGGGGCGCGCCTACCCCCTGGGTGTGCCCTCCACCCTCGTGGGCCCCTCGTTGCTCCACCGACCTACTTCTTCCTCCTATATAAGTCCACATACCCCGCAAACATCCATGAGCACCACGAAAACCTAATTCCACCGCCGCAACCTTCTGTACCCGAGAGATCCCATCTTGGGGCCTTTTCCGGAGCTCCGCCGGAGGGGGCATTGATCACGGAGGGCCTCTACATCAACTCCATGGCCTCTCTGGTGATGTGTGAGTGGTTTACTTCAGAACTTCGGGTTCATAGCTAGTAGCTAGATGACTTATTCTCTCTCTTTGGATCTCAATACAAAGTTATCCTCGATCTTCTTGGAGATCTATTCGATGTAATCTTCTTTTGTGGTGTGTTTGTCGAGATCCGATGAATTGTGGGTTTATGATCAAGTTTATCTATGAACAATATTTGATGCTTCTCTGAATTCTTTTATGTATGATTGGTTATCTTTGCAAGTCTCTTCGAATTATTAGTTTGGTTTGGCCTACTAGATTGATCTTTCTTGCAATGGGAGAAGTGCTTAGCTTTGGGTTCAATCTTGCGGTGCTCGATCCCAGTGACAGTAGGGAAAACGACACGTATTGTATTGTTTCCATCAAGGATAAAAAGATGGGGTTTATATCATATTGCATGAGTTTATCCCTCTACATCATGTCATCTTGCTTAAGGCGTTACTCTGTTCTTATGAACTTAATACTCTAGATGCATGCTGGATAGGTCGATGTGTGGAGTAATAATAGTAGATGCAGAATCGTTTCGGTCTACTTGTTACGGACGTGATGCCTATATACATGATCATACCTAGATATTCTCATAACTATGCTCAATTCTATCAATTGCTCGACAATAATTCGTTTACCCACCGTAATACTTATGTTTTTGAGAGAAGGCACTAGTGAAACCTATGGCCCCCGGGTCTATCTTCCATCATATTAATCTTCCAACACTTAGTTATTTCTATTACCGTTTATTTTACTTTGCATCTTTATTTCTATTTATCATAAAAATACCAAAAATATTATCTTATCATATCTATCAGATCTCACTCTCGTAAGTGACCGTGAAGGGATTGCCAACCCCTTTATCGCGTTGGTTGCGAGGTTCTAATTTTTTTGTGTAGGTGCATGGGACTCGAGCGTGATCTACTAGATTGAAACCTTGGTTCTCAAAAACTGAAGGAAATACTTACGCTACTTTACTGCATCACTCTTTCCTCTTCAAGGAAAACCAACGCAGTGCTCAAGAGGTAGCACGTGCTTCTATATGCGGGCTCGGCAAACGAAAGCCCAGCAGAGCATGAATGGGCCGCATGTATCTCTACACTTTATAAAAAATCCATTCGATTTGTTTATTTTTCCGGTTGGTCGTTTGTTTTTCCTCTAGTTCTAGAAAAAAACTGAACTCGTGCTATTTGTGTCTTCCCGAGGTCCTGTATTCATGAGCATGCAAGCACCCATGAAAAAATTAGCCATACACAAATTTTAAAAATCCTTTAAAAGGAGGGGTGGACCAGAAGTTAAAATCACATGTTGATATGATCGTTTCTCCGTTAAAAAAACATCGGCACCGACCAAGTGCAGCAAAACCGGAGACTGAAGATGTGGTTTTAAGTGTCAAAGCTTAGCATGCAAATCCACACTCTACATATAAATCAAAAGTAAAATTATCAAATTAACCTAGAATTAAAAGAACATATATATGACACGGTGATGAATAGACATACAGTCAAGTGAATAGATTGATCTTTAAGTGAAAGGAAACGCACATGAACATTATATTTAACCATGTTTTCAACAGCAGCCTAGTCCCAAGGTAAAAGACCATAGTGTCATAGTTAATACAATACTGTTTACAGAACCGATATATTTACAATCCTACTAATAAAAAGGTTCATTATCAAAAGATCTAGAGATCGGTCAGGAGACCGAAAATCAACTCTAGGGAACATCCACACTGATCTCATAAGAAGTTCCTTGCGTGCATCACTTCATGATGGCGTAAGAAAATCTATCATAGAGAGGTTCGATTTGACGGGCTCAAAGGACTCAATAGCATCGACATGGAACATCGGCCACCTTCCGAAGAAACTTTCAGGCGATGCACGAACAACAAACTTACATCTCATGGAAAGGAGACCACTGAGTTCAGGCGGGGTTTTCCTTAGCATTGAGGCCACTACATGAACATTGGGAATAGCAGGGCCATGCGAGTGCTGTTGCGAAGGACCTGGCTAGCAGATCGATCGATGATTTGTTGAGCCTTTGTGCCAAACAATTCAAATTCAGCCTCTCCACTTCGATCTTTCGCAAGGACAAACAATGTGTACCTGAACATTAACATAGATGAAATGAGCAGGGAGAGCAAATGACCATTGATTGATATAACATTGAATTGTTCTCATCCAATTGTAGCGCTAGTGCATGAACAAGATCGACGAGAGCACATATAAACATCTGGCTGGGTAAGCGATGTTGTAGCTGGCATGGACATGTGATGGCAGTCTGCACAGAAGGTAGCCCATCATTTTTTCAAATGTGAAACCCTGGTAATCACCACATTGCATCGGAAGGTTCCCGCCTGAGAAGTAAATAGCAAGCACTATGGGAAGACTGCCAAAACTGCATGGTGTTACAATGGTACCTCCTTTTGATATAAGTTGATGTTTATGAGGTGGGTCAATAACACCATTGGATGCACATCGGCATGTTGGACCTGGAGAATAATCTTCGACGGTGCAGGAAGATGCTCAATGGCAGGGAAGATGACTGGGAGCCTAAGAAGCAGAGAGAATACAATACTTGAGTACAAAATAGAGAAAACAAACGCCGTATGAATAGACCGTGGCCCTCACCTGCTCCTAAATATGTTTATATCTGGTATATCATGGTTAACATATCATTTGCAAGCACATCCACCAGATAATTCCTTGGACCCTAGCTCATGACAAATAATAATACCATTAAATAAATCGAAGGCAGCGGGAAACAAGCAAGCACATTCATTGGGTTGTTTCCTAGTCACCTTCATACATACAAACGGTGGTGCCGACAAAGATAACGACAGCCGGGTCTGTTTGACCCATGACATGCACACTCTCTCCATTAAATCGAATAGCACTCTCACCCCAAAGGGTTATTCCAAGTTCGTGGCCACTAATGTAAGATGAGAATAAAATGGCAGAAGAGGATTCAATATAAGCTTTTTTAATAAAATGGACAACAGGAAAAAGAGAACGACGGTCAAATATAACAGATCAGATTACATACTTATTGTCAGAGAGGATCAGACGGCACCTGAATACTTGTCTAAGAGTATTGGGCACCCGACTGGCTTTCACAGGAGAAATCGCCATGATAACCCCGATAACATCTACACAAGTAAATGCGCAAACTATAATTTAGTGTACAGAGGTGTCCACCGAACATCATATCATAGATCATAAGAAGAGACAAGGAGTGTAATCTGTGTCACCTATGTAGGCTTGGGGAGTATCATTTGCAAGGGGTAATTCATTTAGTGGGGTCAGGTTGAATGCCCACTCCGGAAATACGTCATTCAGATCGAAACAATTCTTCACAATTGTAAATTGTGTAAATTGGATCATCAATGACGCATCGACGGGGTTCATGATGAAGACATCACGCTGAAACGACTGAACTCATACACCACGCCTTCATGCAGCATATCAATATAAGTGACAAGAAAATCTGTCGGAACAACTGCATAGCCATGGTTACCCTGTAACAGTTTCGTGCTGCATCAGACATAGACTAACACAAAACAAAAGCGATACATTTCTAAAGAGTCATGGATCGTACATGAGCGTCGATGAGGATCATGTGCAGAAGCTTGACAGGTCCATTCTCTAAACCACCACGGTAATGCCATAGGCGAGACACACGGACGCACACGGTCTGTTTGTCCCAACCAGCACGTAGATCGGACAGAGCCAGACAAGACATCTAGCAAGAGCAACAACAAGAGGGCGGCAATTAGATCACAGATGCTATAGCAAGACAAGAATCAATACATTGTTGCTCTAGATCGACATAAATCAAAAGTTCTTCAAGGCAATCCCTAACAAAACTAATAATGTAAGGAACACACCAACAACAGAAGAGAGAAGCAAGACCACGAAGCAAACAAGTTGGATACATCGTCCGAGGACATCGACCTAGACAAGCGGATCGAAAGCAGAAGAAACTCACCAGGAGGGTGAGAAGGTGAAACCCTAGAGGCGGCGCTGACTGGAAAGGGGAAACTGAGCTGGAGATCCACCGAAGGAAACAAATGTAGATGGACGTTGGACAAGCGGTAAATGCACAGGCGGGCCGAAATGTGAAGCCCACGGTAGGGGAAGGCCTTTTATTGGCCCAACGGCAAAATACAAAGGCAATAACAGGTGGACCGCGAGAATTTCCTTTTTCTTTGGGCTCTTAAAAAGATGCTGTAAAAAGCATCATATATTTTTGATCAAAATGATTCTTCTCCTTTGCTAGCCAGGACACTCGCTAAAGATACGAATCAGAATGCGCATTAGGAATCGGATAACCAAAGTTTCGGTGAGAGTCCAGAAACATGTCCATGCAAGATAAGAAATGAAGTAAATATAATCCACATGATAACGGGATGCTAACAATCTCCCATATCAAATGGCTCATTGACCAGAGCAATGTACAAATCTCAGCAGATAGAACTGAAATTCGAGGTAAATCAAGTTTAACAACAACGAAGAAGCAAGCCAAAAGTAAACGAATAAGTGCAACACACGTAAATGCAAATTTAAAGAAGAGCATCAACATTGATTAGGTTCAACGATTCATAGGAAGTTGGGTTACAACACAGGGGAACAGCCATGTGATCATAGTGTATCAATAGCCCATACATTTACAAAGGTAGGAACCCTCGCATAAGCACTCGCTAGTCTCTACACACGGAGGTCGTCGTGTCCGAAACTGAAACAACAGAGCTTGAAGTGCTTCGAAAGGTATGCCCAGGCACTCAACTTAGTTCACTTTGCGGCATCGAGTCCAGGGCATGCATGGATACATCAATCTTATATCCTGGATAGATGCAACCGACAAAGAGTAAGCACAGGGTATCGCACAAAACACAAACTGAGAAATGGAACTGCAAACAGCAAGCCAAAAGCACTCGAACCTGACAAAAATATGGCTTCTGACCAAGCAGCTTGATAGTCCAGATGGACAACAACATGACTGTGATAGCAGCCATTGTTACTCATAAGCAACCAAGTGATGTAGCGGTAAGTGCCCGCGAGTCAAAGCTCAAGCAGGGGAATCGCTCCTACAAGCATACTGGTAAGAAACTGTCAACTCATAACGACATTAACCAAAAGGTGTGAATATACAAAAGTTCCCTTGCCTCCTGAAACATGTGGAAGAACAAGAGGAAATCACCCATTAGAACGTGACAAAATGCATATCATCATAAGAAGACCCAAAAGAAATTGAAAAGAATGCATTATGCTTACCCAGGCACCATTTTCACTTCCTGGGCCGCTTGCCCGAATTGCTTCGAGCATAAACAGAAACAGATGGGTGAGACCTGAAAACAACACACTAAATTAGAAAGATTTACAGTAGAACTATACTACTTGGACACGAGCAGAGAGACGGAAGGTACTTCTTTGCATCAGAAGACTGATCGGGCGATAGAAAATCATCTTTCTTGGTGGAAGCGCCAAGCTACGGTGACCTCCCCTACTCAGTGACAGACCCAATAGCCTACGATAGGGAACACACATAAACACATAAATACTGGTAGGACAGAGATATTTGGAAAGACAGATGATCCATAAGTTACCAAGGTATCGTCATTTGCATCAACAAGGGTACTGTCAATTGGATCAGATATCACAGGGGTAGTTGAGGCAGACACTTTCTCTTTAAAAATACCACGTTGAGCCTTTGGTTTAACTTCAGATGCCACACCACTATGAAAATTAGAGGGAACACATATCAAATACAATGGTGCATCACCAATTCAAAAGGAAATGCCAAGATCGGTGTGATTATACGGACCCAGTCACACTTGGCTTGGTGACAGAAGGAGGCGATGATAAAGCAGGTAGCAGAGCCTGACTCGAACGAGAACAACACAAAATAAGTGACAGGAGGAACCAAAGACATGGAGTAAGTAGTCAATCTAAAAGAGGAACCGTGAGAAAAAGAGAGACGAACACTAGGA
Organism: Triticum dicoccoides; assembly: GCF_002162155.2. Classification (NCBI taxonomy): domain Eukaryota; kingdom Viridiplantae; phylum Streptophyta; class Magnoliopsida; order Poales; family Poaceae; genus Triticum; species Triticum dicoccoides. Next base: position 551,848,739 of record NC_041384.1, read on the forward strand.
GTGCCAGTGATTGAAGGCGGGGGTGTGGAGTTGCCGGGCAGTAGACCACTGGATGATGCAATTATAGCAGGAGGACATTCATTTGGCAACGAGGACGAGCGAGTGGCTCTAGTTGTAAAACTTGAAGCCCGATACACTATAGAGGACTGAGGCTGCTTTCCAAGAGGGGTGTCTATTCGAAGCACTTGGAATGACAGCTCATCATCATCACTGGTAAAACACTTGCTTGAGATGGAAACAACAAAACGGAACTTCCTTGATATAACAGCAGAGAGCTCACGCGGGATGGCAGGGTCTCCACGTGCAGACTAGACAATCTCTAGAAGTGGAGCAACCGGTGATCGCCCATGGCGCAAGATACTTATCAGGGGCGCTCCAAGCAGCTCCCTTCCCACTCTGTCAAAGAAGACAAACTTGGCCTCACCAGGCTCATTAACCTCAGCGTCATCATCTCTTGCAACATAACAAATCCGGTACCTTTAAGACAAGGCAAAGATGCATCCCAATGAATACAACAAATCAAAAAGCATAGCTCACATGGTAGCAGTAAAAGTCTTGTGAATACACAGCTACCTTAGTATCGCATCTACTCCAGCACAAGCTATATCAGAACATTTGTAGGCAGTACCATCTGGAAGAGAAGACTTGTGACAGGTAGTGCATGAAGAGAACCACCAACATTGAGAAGGAGTAAGTCTGCTAAGAATGGCCGTGCAAAGGAATCGGGAATCCTATAATAAAGCAGAGGAAAAACATCAGGCAACAATTGTTAAAGATCATTTTTTATCGAACGATAAACACAGCTGGGCAAATGGAGTACCCGGTTATCAAACATATCCAGATCAGCCAACTCTCGCACAGTTTTTGTCTCTAAGTTAATCTGTGCATCAACCTCAGCAGCTGACTGGCCAGGTAAATTAATATGTTGAACAGGAGCGAAATTCTCACGCAACCTGCAGGTCAATGGTAGGCAAGATTATAAGCTGAAATATGGATGACCTAGGCAATATACCAAACCAAGTAAACAGAAACAAAGATACAAAACAAAGTATTGATTGACAACAACAGTTATCAGAAGATGTTTAAAAGGATCCAACTTAGTGAATATTAGATCACATGTGCACGCAGTAAAATATTGACCGTGGAAAATGAACAAACCAAATCACCTGTTGCGGAAATCACGTATACTAGGAAGGTCTTCATTTATGTACCATCAGCAGGCAGTGCTACCACTAACACCCCTGCATCCTGTTAAAGGACAAGTTCACGATCATTAATATGATACCAAGAAACCAATGTGGGTAGGTAAAATTACACATGTCCATTCAGATAAGCAAAACAAAAGCTTCTCACCATCGTAAGTTTTCACCAATGTACCAACAAAGATGATTATGACAGGTTCAGCGGTGCCGAGCTCCATAACCTCATCAGCTTCAAATGCCAAGGCCGACTCTCCCCACAGTATGACAGTGATTTGATGCCCCCTGTGTAAAACAAATTAACAATGGCTAGGAATAAGGCGACAGTGACAGAACACATATAGTTCGAATGACAAAGTAAATATGAAAATCATACGTTAGATCTTTCAAATGGATAACTCTCTTAGTGGAAGGTTCAGGTTAGCTTGCACTAACACATTGAATAGCCTCAGAGACTCCAGTAACCAATTCAATGACATATATAAGACCCAAGATAACCTTCTGTAAAATTCCCATCAAGTCAAAGGAAAAAATATGATTGGTCGCAGAATTACCTGTGAAGCGCTCTGGCATATCTGTAGGCCTAGGGAGTTGAGCTATTGGAGTCAATGCGTACATACAGAAGGGGAACTCTGCCTCCATTCCAGTTCTCTCCACAAGTTCAGTGCGTCTTGTAAACTTGATCATTGAATGACCTTCAACTGGCCTAAAGACATACTTCCTTGGGAACACCAGGAACTTCCGAATATCGTATATCTTACCCTCTTCGATACGATCCATGAAGTTATCAACATTCTTTTCTGGGATCTCAGCATACATGTGGTTACCCTATCAATTGAAGGGGCAGAGCATAAAAAACCATGTAAACAGGGAGTCGGAAATTACGATGGAACATGGTAACCGTAAAGATGGAACATGGAAACTCTACCTGCGCATCCAAAAGGACCATATATGTATGCTTGATAGGGCCATGATCAGTTCCCCCACGATGCTGCCACAACCTAGAGACATAAACACGAATGCGCCAAATGGTGCTGCCCTGGCCAAGCTGAGACAAAGGGATAAAGTCCATCTACAAAAAGAACAACAGATTAATATGGGTGAGGGCTCACACACACAACAACATTTTGGCAGTGTTATAGAAAATAACCTTAGACGAGGAACAAAATCACCACTCAAACTGTAACAATGAGCACAAGTAAACAGCTGTGCAAATAAACACAAGTAGATGCACACTACAGAGCCAGCAGTTTGTATGAGGCTTAACAAAAGAGCATGAAGATAGATAAGGCACCAACAACAAGTACAATCATGGGGTAATAGTAGCAACCATGGTAATCAAACATAGTATAAAAGCATAGATCAGTATAGACAACAAGAACAAAAGTGAAGCCATATGTAACTACTACAGGACCAAGGCGAGAAAAATCAAAAGGAGCTAGCTGAGGCATAAACCTCGGGGTATACAATATTTCGTGTCTCAGACGAACATTTCTCATCTTTATCTTCAATAAGAAACTTAAGCGATTTCCTAGACGCGACTCGTGACACAGCAACATACAACTGCCCGTGGGTGAACACAGGTTGCTTCAGATATACCCCAACAAAGGATAAGGTCTGACCCTGGCTTTTATTTATTGTCATCGCATAGCAAAGCCTAATAGGAAACTGTTGTCGTTTCAAGATGAAAGGCCATTTGGTTTTCTTTCCCATCAATTCTATTCTGGGTATGTAGACAACACTTCCTATATGAGAACCTGTCATAATAACAGCCTGAATCACACGATCGGCCAACTCTTTAACGATCAGATGAGTCCCACTACATAGCCCATTGGCTTGGCTAAGATTTCTAAGAAGCATAATAGGCACACGAGGCTTTAAGATTGTTCTATGCTCAGGGAAATTTATCATAGAAACCGCATTTAACACCTCAGTAGGATAAAACACATTACTTTCTTTAACAGTATCAGCAAATTCAAATATCGAGTCACAACTTAAATACTCTCGTCCACTCTGCGGCACAAGCGAGAGCACATGAATATTAACCTTCTCAGCCACCTCATTGTTAGGAGTTAAAATAGCTCGTTCACGAAGATACCTAGGGTTTTCATAGTTTGCAAGAAATTTCGTGTAGGTTGATGAAACTATCGCAAAAATGTTATCACCGTCAGCATGAATAAGAAGGTCATCGGGTATTTTTATCCACGTGGCTTCAGTCTCCCCTTCCCTCTTCGTTGTGGGCAGCTTTCCATTTCCAAGATCCAACACCCACTTACTAAATACTGCCACACCTTGCTGCAACACAGGATCCGCGCCAGGTGTCGGTGTCAAAACCGGCGGATCTCGGGTAGGGGGTCCCGAACTGTACGTCTAAGGCGGATGGTAACAGGAGGCAGGGACACGATGTTTACCCAGGTTCGGACCCTCTTAATGGAGGTAATACCCTACGTCCTGCTTGATTGTTCTTGATGATATGAGTATTACAAGAGTTGATCTACCACGAGATCGTAGAGGCTAAACCCTAGAAGCTAGCCTATGGTATGATTGTATGTATCTCTATCGACTAGCCTGGCCCTGGTTTATATAATGCACCAGAGGCCTAGGATAACAAGAGTCCTAGCCGAATACGCCGGTGGGGAGGATTCCTTGTCTTGATCACCAAGTCTTGTGGAATCTTCCGTGTATGTGGCAGCCGTCCGAACTGGCCCATGAGTATACGGCCATGGGGTCCTCGGCCCAATCTAACAGATCGGGAGATGACGTGGTGACACTACTAGGAAAAGGGCTATAGATGATATGGCCACTAATGGCGCACCAGACATGTGGTGCACCATTAGTATATACTAATGACGCACCATGTGTTGGTGCGCCATTAGTGGCCAAGTACTAATGGCGCACCACATCCACGCTGCGCCATTAGTAACAAAAAAATTCATTTTTTTCAAAACTAGTAATGGCGCACCAGTGGATAGCGCACCAGTGGATAGTGCGCCATTACTAGTTAAACTAATAATGGCGCACCACATCCATGGTGCACCACTAGTAAATTATTTTCATTTTTTTTCAATTTTTTTTATTTTTTCAAAACTAGTAATGGTGCACTAGTGGACAGTGCGCCATTACTAGTTAAAACTAGTAATGACGCACTGTCAACTGGTGCGCCATTACTAAGTTTTTTTCAAAAAAAAATCAGAATTTGTTTTATTTTTTTCAAAACTAGTAATGGCGCACCGTGGGTGTCGTGCGCCATTACTAGTTTAACTAGTAATGGCGCACCACTCCCACGGTGCGCCATTACTAACTTGGCCCAAAACTTCCACCGAATGCACCCCCCCGGACCGCCTCTTTAGTTTAAAAAAAATAAAAAAATGATGGAAATGTCAAAAAAAAGAAAATAAGTTTCCCATGTGATATGTGGTCTAATTGTTGGGAAAATTTACAAATATGAATTTCAACTTTATTTGCAAAATCTCTCTGAAATTTGTAAAATGGGCATAACTTTTGCACACGAACTCGGATTAAAAAGTTTTCTATATGAAAAATCATCTACTCGAAAAGTTACATCCGAACTGGAATGGAGGCAGAGTTCCCCTTCTGTTTTTTTCCTTGTGTTTGAGTTCTACAGAAAAGGGATACCAAATGGAGTCCAATTGACGTGCCAATTTTTGACGATTTTTTATGGACCAAAAGAAGACCCCGGAGTAAAAGAGTTGGGCCAGAAGAGTCCCGGACCGTCCATGAGGGTGGGGGGCGCCCCCCGCCCCCCAGGCGTGTGGACCTACCTTGTGGACGACTCGGGCACCTTCTTGACATGAGACCTACGCCAAAAATTCCTATAAATACAGAAACCTCCAAAAAATAACCTAGATCGGGAGTTCCGCCGCCAGAAGCCTCCGTAGCCATCGAAAACCAATCTAGACCCGTTCCGGCACCCTGCCGGAAGGGGGGAATCCCTCTCCGGTGGCCATCTTCATCATCCGGGCGCTCTCCATGACGAGGAGGGAGTAGTTCACTCTCGGGGCTGAGGGTATGTACCAGTAGCTATGTGTTTGATCTCTCTCTCTCTCTCTCTCGTGTTCTTGAGTCGGCACGATCTTGATGTATCGCGAGCTTTGCTATTATATTTGGATCTTATGATGTTTCTCCCCCTCTACTCTCTTGTGATGAATTAAGTTTTCCCTTTAAAGTTATCTTATCGGATTGAGTCTTTAAGGATTTGAGAACACTTGATGTATGTCTTGCATGTGCTTATCTATGGTGATAATGGGATATCATGTGATCCTCCTGATGTATGTTTTGGTGATCAACTTGCGAGTTCCATGACCTCGTGAACTTATGCATAGGGGTTGGCACACGTTTTCGCCTTGCCTCTCCGGTAGAAACTTTGGGGCACTCTTTGAAGTTCTTTGTGTTGGTTGAATAGATGAATCTGATATTGTGTGATGCATATCGTATAATCATACCCACAGATACTTGAGGTGACTTTGGAGTATCTAGGCGACATTAGGGTTTTGGTTGATTGGTGTCTTAAGGTGTTATTCGAGTACGAACTCTATGATAGATTGAACGGAAAGAGTAGCTTCGTGCTATTTTACTACGGACTCTTGAATAGATCGATCAGAAAGGATAACTTTGAGGTGGTTTCGTACCCTACAATAATCTCTTCATTTGTTCTCCGCTATTAGTGACTTTGGAGTGACTCTTTGTTGCATGTTAAGGCATAGTTATATGATCCAACTATGTTATTATTGTTGAGGGAACTTGCACTAGTGAAAGTATGAACCCTAGGCCTTGTTTCAACACATTGCAATACCGTTTTAGCTCACTTTTATCATTAGTTCTCTTGCTGTTTTTATATTTTCATATTACAAAAAACCTTTATCTACCATCCATATTGCACTTGTATCATCATCTCTTCACCGAACTAGTGCACCTATACAATTTACCATTGTATTGGGTGTGTTGGGGACACAAGAGACTCTTTGTTATTTGGTTGCAAGGTTGTTTGAGAGAGACCATCTTCATCCTACGCCTCCCATGGATTGATAAACCTTAGGTCATCCACTTGAGGGAAATTTGCTACTGTCCTACAAACCTCTGCACTTGGAGGCCCAACAACGTCTACAAGAATAAGGTTGCGTAGTAGACATCACAACTCAAGGTGAGATCCGTGTCAAATTTCCCATGGGCGTGTTGAATGAATTTATTGTTCAAATTTCTCTCGAATTTAGGAAATGTGTAGGAATTTTAGTGTTTGCAAATTTGTTAGAAGTAATTTTAGGAAATTTAGTGTTAGCAAATTCGTTAGAAGTAATTTGTTAAAAATTTAGTGTTTTTTCATGAAATTTTTTGTTTTAAATGTGAAATTTAGTGTCTTTTCATTAAAATTTGTTAGAAATTTAGTGTTTTTCATGAAATTTGTTAGAAATTTAGTGCTACATGCAATATTTTTGCTAAGTAGAACTTGTTACAAAAGATGCAAATTATTATATAGTAGAATTTAGGGGTTAGGGTCTCCGAGTTCGCTGTCACACCCGAGGTGCTTTGTGGCTCCCGACGCTGCTCCCTGCCCGAGGTGCTCTTGCAAATGAGCACTACAAGAAATATGTCAATTTTTGACCATCACTATTGGTCACTGAATGGTCATTGTTTTCCATTTGCGACCTTTTTATGACCAAAAACAGATGGTCAAAAGCTGGCTGTCGTAAACTGAAATTAACGACCTTTCTTATGAAATGGGAAAGGTAATTGGTTCAACAACCTTTTGTTTTGGTCACTAGCTATCTGCCCAGGCCACGTCGGATCCGAGGTGGCAAGATGACGTGGCAATTGCGACATATTGAAAAGGTCGTTGACAAGAATCAGCCCGGTCCGATTAGGTGTCTATATGGGCCAAGCCCATTAATTCAGCCCATTTATTATTATTTTTCCTTGTTAATTCTGGTTGGCTTCATGGGCTAAGCCCAACATTACAGCCTTTTTATTTTTGGGCCATGGGCTTTTTGTCTCAACAGTTTCAGTTTTCCTTTTTTATAAAATGGGTTCACTAGTCAAGTGGGTCCCCATTGTCAAATTCTGGTACTGGGTCCTAGCTCTGAGGGCCATATTCTTCATTTTCTAATTTGACGTAAATAAATACCTAGTATTTATATTGGCACACAGAAAACACATGGAATACTTCAAATATTATCAACCAAATTCAGTACAGAGCTCATGCTGTACAAATAACACGTAATAAGCTTTAACATATAAGCTCCACAAGTTCAATAACTAGATACAATACTTTACAATCTCTACAAGTGTTATGTTCTTCAGCATGGAGCTCTTCTTGCCACTCTGAGGAGCTGGATGATTTCCATGGTGTGCTTTAGATGCACACATCCGTGAGCTTCTTGTTGCTATTGCATCCGTTCGCTCGATGATCGGGGTACCAATGCATCCAAGTAGGACAAAATCACCATCAGTAACCTGCAGCTTCAAGTACAAGATAAGTATGTATCAAGTGATAGTGAAAACAAGTTGAGAAAAACAATGTAAATATCTATTCATGCAGAGTTCAAACCAAATAAACCTATGCATACAAAGGTGAAATGTTACAAAGAAAGCACTCATCAAGTAGCAGTGCATACAAAATCTCTGTGTTAGCAGTAGTAAATACTCTCTGTGTTAGCAGAAGTAAAACACATGCAGTACCAAGTTAACAACTTTGAGTCAGAAAAGCTAGAAGTGTCTCTTAAGAGAGACCAGAACTTAGAATTATGGCACATATCATATTGCATTAGCACCATGGTAGTAACAATTAACAGTAGTAGGACATCAATGGGGCACCTTAGTTAACTACAGACGGGTGGACGGACAGAAAAGCTAGAAGTGTCTCTTAAGAGAGACCAGAACTTAGAATCATGGCACATATCATATTGCATTAGCACCATGGTAGTAACAATTAACAGTAGTAGGACATCAATGGGGCACCTTAGTTAACTACAGACGGGCGGACGGACAGATAGATAATTACCTTCTCAAGGCAGGGGCGGGCATCCTTGAAGTCAAGGAATATGAGCGTGAGGGCGGCGGTAATGGCACTCCAGGACATGTTGAGGCCGAGCAGGAGCACCACGAGCATGCCCAAGGTGCTGGCGTACATGCCGAAGGTGATTTTCTCCCTGGATTCGGTGCATGGAACAACTCCCTTCCGTTCCCAACAATAGCAAGGTACTGGTGCTGCTGTCGTGCAAAGAAAAATCTTGTAATCATGATAGAAGGCTGGGATGGCAGGAAGTGAAAATCTTGTCTTACAACATGAGCAGAGCACTAGTTACAAGCATGATAGAAGGCTGGGTGAAGAATATACGAAACTGGACCAATCAATTCAATTCAAAGGGTGTATCTTGTGTAAATGATGCTAGCAATCTCAGTTTCATGCATATATATATATATATATATATATATATATATATATATATATATATATATAGCAGACATTTTATTAGATAATCCCGTTGTTGCTGCTGTGCATCATGAGCGAGTTGGGTGAGGGGCAGAATGCTAGTAAAAAACAATGAAAGACAACTAAAGCTGGATGGAAGAATGCATTCATCTTGCAAGTCAATAGTTATCACAGAGAACATGATACCATAATATGAATGATGGCTCTCAGATTCTAACCTCACATAGAAAAAATTCACTGCAGTAGTAATAGTACATCTTCATTTGAATATATCTAAGAAGTCCAATTGGTTCTCATAAGCAAGTGTTTCTCAGGTTAGCCTTAACATGGCAGCCTAACTTATAGTACTTAATTGTGAGCAAAGAGTACATATCAGTAAAAGGATAGGCAAGACCGTAAAGAAAGACAGAGGTACCAGAGTGAGAAAAAACTGGTGATACAAGTAGCATAAGCATAATACAACAACATATAATTGACGTGTGGGTATATATATATATATATATATATATATATATATGTGTGTGTGTGTAGTTCAGTTGGACATGTCAAAGAAGTCCAGTGGATCATAAGCAAGTATTCTTCGTAGGTTAACCTCAATACAATGCCCCAACTTTATTAATTATCAGCAAACAACACATGTCAGCCATCTACTTTTGTTCTACTGAACCAATTGGACAATAGCCATCTATTTTGTAACAACTACAATTAACTTGGGAGAAATCCAACCAAACCAATTGGTAAACAAAATTGCACTAAATTTTTGGGGCATTAAGCAAGCAACTTAATTGGAAAACAATGAAATTTCATCAAGCATTTAAGCAAATTTGGAGTAGCAGAAATCAGGGACTAAGCCTAGGAAATCGGAACAGGGAGATGTAGAGGGAGGCCTTGAAATAGAGTTGTTGCTTCCACGTGGCTGGGCATATTCCATGGAACAACATCACTCAGGTACTTCCACTTCTCACCATCGGCCTTGCCAATCTGCGATTCGACCAACCCAAACCAGATCAGGACACAGAATTCACAAGGAAACTCAGCATTGCACAGTATAAATAAATGAAGTTTGTCGTGGTTGAAAGGAGCGTGTATATTTCTTGTCATGGCACCGTAAAAGTTGCAGATTAGGTAGGCAACAAGGTTGGTCAAGTAAAAGCAACCGGAACTGCATGACCTACACAACACCAAAATTAAGTCCGAATCATACACCCGTAGATAGCAGACAACCAAGGCAACAATAGCTAGTAGCACTGAAGCAATTGAACTGAATCTCCAAGACATGTGGATATGCCTGCCAGACAGCAGGGATTCACATCTGACAGATCATTTCATCCTCACCTCATATTAATCGAAGACACTTATGAGGGTAGGACACCGTGCGAACTTTTCAGTGCAAAATCTCATAAAAATAACCTACATGCCTGTTTTTACTACTGCAAGGGCTCTATTATAACTATTTTGTTGATATTAATTATTATCACAGGAAAGTGAAAATGTATTTCAGGAAAGAAAATGGCATAAGCCTGCAGGAATGTAGGTTATTTTTAGAGTAGCATTTCTTATGAGATACCTAAACCTGCAGGAATGTTGACCAAGCCCGACTCCTCATGTCATACCACCTTACTAATTCAACACACATAAGTAAATCTAGATATAAGCAACATATTATAGGTAAATGCTTGCAAAGATACATAAGGTTTATGCCTTTCTTGTGTATAAGATTTGCATAGACGGATGGTAACTGAATTTCATGACCAAATGAAAGTTCATAACTGAAGATATAACTTCGTGAGTGCTACAAATGGTGCTAATTAATCACACCTAACCACCTAGTAAGGCAAGTTTCATTGTACGAGAATCAATGATCCTCAACAGGGGAATTTTAACGTACTCGTATCGTATCCAGACCCCAAAAAAATGTGTAGCAGCTTCCTACTGATCCACAAGGGAGCACACCAGAATGAGATGTTTGTCAAAGGTGAAAAGAAAGAACAGTTACTCATGGAGTCATGAGAAATGCTACTCAAAAAATTCCTGAGAACAAGAAGAAACCGAGCAGGTGCGTCCAGATGTTGATGGTCTTGTTGTGCCAGGAGAAGACGTTGATGAAGGCATGCAACATCAGTGCCCTTAGCGTTGAACTTGAACCCCAACGCTAGATCCTGCTCCCCAACCTGCACAGAAATAAAACCTTTCATTAGAGCAGAGTAGCACATGACTTGCTCGACGAATTGTGCGAGTAGAAAGGAGGGTAGGCCTCAGTAACAGGAAGACACGAAGGAGCGACGACCAGCAATGGGGTATCCCTCGACGGATCTGCATCCACAAGGCGAGGTGAGAAAGGGGGTCAGAACAGCTTCCTACGGATCGATCGGATCGGAGGAAAAAACAAGCGGGGATGAGGGGCACCTACCCGGGCTGGTCCGCCACCGCGGGGCCGAGGCACTCCGCCAGGACGGCAGCGGCCTTGTCGGGGAGGAGGGAGAGTTGGGGAGGCGTCCGGGCAACTTGGAGGGGTAGAGTCCAACAGCAACCATCGAGGACGTGGCTGTCTCTAGCGTGGACGAGAGGCCGTGACGAAGGGGGAAGTTGGCAAGGTGCAGAGCCCGGAGGAGCGGCGGACGGTGAAGGAGTCGTGGCGGAGCGTGGTGTCAAGTGCTCGGAATGGCGCCGCCGTCGCGCTCCGGGCGCGGTCGTCGGAGGCGCTGCGGAGCAGCCGTGGAGACGAGGCTGCGGTG
>NC_041384.1:551860614-551910127 GCF_002162155.2 Triticum dicoccoides
GGATCTGGGGGATCGAGGGGAGGGGGAGAAGCCGAGAGGGTGGGTCAGGAGTGGGTGGGTGGGGGTGGCGGCGGTGGGGATCGAGGAGGGTGGGTGGGTGGTTTAGGGTTTTTGTTACTCGGGAGAAGCTCCACCGTTGGATGGGTGCACGATAGACGGCTCATATTGCGTCCAATTTGATGATCGACGTGAAGGTGGTTCCTCGCGTCTCATTGGTCGGCTGTCTCGTGCTTGAATCTCAAAAAATTGGACTCAAATTCCTGATTTATTTTAAAACATAACAATGGCATAGTTCGTCAAAATGATCTCGTATTTGCATTAGGGTGCATCTTGAAATGGCAAACAATGTTGCCAAATAGAGCTTTAATTTTTATTGCACAAACAAATCTTTTTCTATTTTCCGAGTGCATAAATGGTTTTTTTTGTGAAGAACCTACCAAATGTTTGTTCCAAAATAGCATCACTCCATTTTTTTCTAAAATATTAGACCACATTTTATATAAAATTGACCAAATAGTTGCATGTCATAAGCTTTTGATCCACCTCTCGTGAAAAAACAATTTTCATTTTTCAAGTGCCCGAAATGAGTTTTTTTGTGAACGACCTACCATATATTTGTTGCAAAATTGTATCAAATCAAATTTCTAAAATACTAGGTCATATTTAATGTATAATTGACCAAATGTTTGGGTGTCACAAGTTTTGATCCACGTCTCTTCAAAAAGACAAGTTTCGGCCGATTCAACTGAAAGTGAGTCAATTTTGAACTGCAACTGCCTCATAGTTTGCTCATGATTTTTTCAAAAAATTATTTTTAGATACATAAGTATCTATTTAATCAGAGAAACAAAAAAAATCAAGATTCAACCACTAGCTAGGAACGATCATGCCCTCCGTTTTGATCCCATTTTAAAACAGGCATGAAAAATTCAAAAAAAATCAAAAAATTGGAAAACCTTCGCATTGTGTCATTATATGTGGCCAAGTTGCCAGGAAAAACAATAAACTTGTAGTACGATAAGTATTTTTAAAAAGTGTTCTCGGAAACGAGCTATCATGTGTGGAGATCAATGGCTTTCAAGCCAAATGATCAATCTTATGGCCACATTCATGGCATAGTTTATTTAAATGATCTCATATTGTGCACAAGGGTGTGTAATGGAATGGAAAACAATATTTCCTAAGGAAGTTTTCATTTTCTTTGGATGAAAAAATCATTTTCCATTTTTTGAGTGCCCAAAATGAGGTTTTTTGTGAAGAATCTATCAAATAATTGTTGCAAAATTGGACCAAATCAATTTTTTAAAATACTAGGCCATATTTCATTCACAATTGACAAAATGGTTGGGTGTCCAGAGCTTTCATCCACCTCTCGTGAAAAAGTCAAATTTTCGTCGATTCAGTTGGAAACAAGTCAAATTTGAACTGCAGCTGCCTTATAGTTTGCTCTTTATTTTTTCCCAAAAATCATTTCTAGTTACATAAGTATCTATTTAAGCATAAATACATGATTTGGTGGCGATACGTCGAGGATTGGACGGTGACCCAGGGCCCCAACTCCAAAGCGCGTAAACTCACATGCCCGCCGCGTGGTCACCGCGTGACCGTGGCGTTGCCATGCGTTCTGGGCGGCCTAGGCATGTCTAGTGGGTTGGGCACTCCCCATGTAGGTGCTAGAAATAAAATGACAACAGAAGAATCTCACGAGGATACCAAACTATGCTCAAACATGAATTAGCAGCAAAGTGTTTGATTAGTGATATGGGAAATTCACAAGGCTAATGGGCCTGAGTTTTGGCTAAGGTTGATCATCTACTAGGGAGACCGTCTTGGCAAATTTTTAGCTCAAATGGAGGAGCTTAGATGGCACTTGCTTTTCAAAGTACCACATCAAGCGGAAACATGGATGTTGAAGCTGGGCTCAAATGAATAAATGGATTGAGCTGAAATTTTGTGGAGTATGGTCATTTGGGCATAGTAAAGCACTATAAAAAGTTTATACCATTTGGATAATCCTAGCTTGTACTTACTTCACAAAGCTTCTACCTAGTTAGAAACTTTGAAAATTTCCCGAGGAAGATTTAATAGGTAAATGGAGCTGAATATTGGAATGTGGCAATGATTTGGATATGTAAGATGGCACAAAAAGCTTGATGACAATAGGAGGTGTCTAGATAGCACTTGCTTTGCAATGTGTCAATCTAGACAGAAAATAGAAATTGAAGCCGAGCTTACATAGATGATTGAATTGTGCTAAAATTTGGTGTAGGAAGTTTTTATGGTCAGGCTAATGTGCTGGTAAATTGACAACAATTATAAAGCAATATAAAATGTAGTTGCCTCACAAAGTGAAAATATTACCAGAAATAAAGATTCGATGGTGACCTCACATGGATTGTTAGATAGAGCTAAAATTTTGTGTAAAGCTATGAATTTAACATATAGAATATGTTGCAAAAATTCAACTCATTAGGATATTCCTATCTAGTACTTCCTTCACAAAGCTTCTAGCTGTATAGAAACTTTCGAAATTTGCCGAGGAAGATTTACTAGGCAAATATATCTGAATATTGGCATGTGGCAATGATTTGGATATGGAAGATGGAACAAAAAGTTTGAGGGCAATAGGAGGGGTATAGATAGCACTTGATTTGCAATGTGACAATCTGGACAGAAAATAAAAATTGAAGCTGGGCTCACATAGATGATTTGACTGAGCTGTAATTTGGGGGAGGGTGATAATTTGGGCATATGAAGGAACTGTATAAATTTCATGTCATTTGGATATATAAAAATGATACTTCCTTCACAATGCTCTCCACTGAACAGAAAATTGGGAAAAATGTTGAGGGAAAATGGTTATATTAAATGAGCTAAAATTTGGTGGAGGGAGGTTCTATGGGCAGGGTCATGTCCTGGCAAATTTTTAGAAATTATAAAGCAATCTAAAATATAGTTGCTTCACAAACTGAAAATATTACTAGAAATAAATATTAGATGGTGAGCTCTCAAGGATTGTTAGATGGAGCTAAAATTTTGTGGAGAGCTATGATATGGGCATATAGAAGGTGTGGCAAAAATTCAACTCATTAGGATATGCATAGATAGTACTTCCTTCACAAAGCTTCTAGTTGAACAAAAAGTTTGGAAATTTGCCGAGGAACATTTACTAGGCAAATGGAGCTGAATTTTGTCATGAGGCAATGATTTGGATAGGAAAAAGTTCCCAAAAGTTTTGAGGGCAATCAAGAATATATAAATAGAACTTCCTTCACAAAGTGTTATTCTGAACAGAATAGGAAAATGAATATTTTTGAATTATATTTGAACTAGGAGAGGAAGTTTTTTTGACATATTTGACGATGATATGATCCAAAGAATTTATGAGAATTTTGGGAATAACAGAAATATAGGTTGCTTCACAACCTAGGGCAAAAATTGACACATGAACATGACACATAGGCATAACTGATGTGGTGGCGCCTAGTCATAGCAATAAGTACCAATGCATCCATGTTCACAACCTCATGACCATTTATATTGGTTGTAATCCGGTAGAAATAAGGTCATAGACCACTCTTGTCTGCTTTATGACTATTTGGTGTAAGGCAATTTCAGGGTTTGAGCCCTTCCAAGCGAAATGGCCGTGTATTTATGACCAATTCAGCTGGGGTCACTAAGAGAAGGTCACAAGTTGACATATTTCTTGTAGTGGAGATTATAAGGCAGCATATGAACTTTCTAATTTTTTCTTGCAAATGAGATAATATTGTGTATACACACATGATTTTGTAATGGCAGAAATGAAGGAAATATGCCCTAGAGGCAATAAATGTTTATTATTCATGCTAGAATTGTATTAACGGGAAACATAATACTTGTGTGAACACATAGACAAACAGAATGTCACTAGTATGCCTCTACTTGACTAGCTCATTGATCAAAGATGGTTATGTTTCCTAGCCATTGACATGAGTTGTCATTTGATTAACGGGATCACATCATTAGGAGAATGATGTGATTGACTTGACCCATTCCGTTAGCTTAGCACATGATCGTTTAGTATGTTGCTATTGCTTTTTTCATGACTTATACATGTTCCTATGACTATGTGATTATGCAACTCCCATTTACCGGAGGAACACTTTGTGTGCTACCAAACGTCACAACGTAATCGGGTGATTATAAAGGTGCTCTACATGTGTCTCCGAAGGTACTTGTTGGGTTGGCGTATTTCAACATTAGGATTTGTCACTCTGATTGTCGAAGAGGTATCTCTGGGCCCACTCGGTAATGCACATCACTTAAGCCTTGCAAGCATTGCAACTGATGAGTTAGTTGCGGGATGATGTATTACGGAACAAGTAAAGAGACTTGCCAGTAATGAGATTGAACTAGGTATTGAGATACCGACGATCGAATCTCGGGCAAGTAACATACCGATGACAAAGGGAACAACATATGTTGTTATGCGGTCTGACCGATAAAGATCTTCGTAGAATATGTGGGAGCCAATATGAGCATCCAGGTTCCTCTATTGGTTATTGACCGGAGACGTGTCTCGGTCATGTCTACATAGTTCTCGAACCCGTAGGGTCCGCACGCTTAAAGTTTCGATGACGGTTATATTATGAGTTTATGAGTTTTGATGTACCGAAGGTTGTTCGAAGTCCTGGATGTGATCACGGACATGACGAGGAGTCTCAAAATGGTCGAGACATGAAGATTGATATATTGGAAGCCTATATTTGGATATTGGAACTGTTCCGGGTGAAAATGGGATTTTACCGGAGTACCGAGGGGTTACCGGAACCCCCCGGGGGCTTAATGGGCCATAGTGGGCCCTAGTGGAGAAGAGGAGAGGCGGCTAGGGCAGGGCCGCGCCCCCCTCCCCCTCTAGTCCGAATAGGACATGGAGAGGGGGGCGGGCGACGCCCCCCTTTCCTTCCTCTCTCCCTCCTCTTTCCCCCTTCTCCTAATCCAACAAGGAAGGGAGGGAGTCCTACTCCCGGTGGGAGTAGGACTCCTCCTGGCGCGCCTCCTCCTGGCCGGCCGCACCTCCCCCCATGCTCCTTTATATACGGGGGCAGGGGGGCACCCCAAGAACACAACAAGTGATTTGATCTTTTAGCCGTGTGCGGTGCCCCTCTCCACCATAGTCCACCTCGATAATACTGTAATGGTGCTTAGGCGAAGACCTGCATCGGTAGAACATCATCATCGTTACCACTCCGTTGTGCTGATGAAACTCTCCCTCAACACTCGGCTGGATCGGAGTTCAAGGGACGTCATCGGGCTGAACGTGTGCTGAACTCGGAGGTACCGTGCGTTCGGTACTTGATCGGTCGGATCGTGAAGACGTACGACTACATCAACCGCGTTGTGCTAACGCTTCCGCTTTCAGTCTATGAGGGTACATGGACAACACTCTCCCCTCTCGGTGCTATGCATCACCATGATCTTGCATGTGCGTAGGAATTTTTTTGAAATTACTACGTTCCCAACAGTGGCATCCGAGCTAGGTTTTATGCATAGATGTCATATGCACGAGTAGAACATAAGTGAGTTGTGGGCAATATAAGTCATACTGCTTACCAGCATGTCATGCTTTGGTTCGGCAGTATTGTTGGATGAAGCGGCCCGGACCGACATTACACGTACTCTTACGCGAGACTGGTTCTACCGACGTGCTTTGCACACAGGTGGCTGGTGGGTGTCAGTTTCTCCAACTTTAGTTGAACTCAGGTGTGGCTACGCTCGGTCCTTGCGAAGGTTAAAACATCACCAACTTGACAAACTATCGTTGTGGTTTTGATGCGCAGGTAAGAATGGTTCTTGCTCTGCCCGTAGCAGCCACGTAAAAACTTGCAACAAAAAAGTAGAGGACGTCTAACTTGTTTTTGCAGGGCATGTTGTGATGTGATATGGTCAAAGCATGATGGTAATTTTTATTGTATGAGATGATCATGTTTTGTAACCGAGTTATCGGCAACTGGCAGGAGCCATATGGTTGTCGCTTTATTGTATGCAATGTAATCGCCATGTAATGCTTTACTTTATCACTAAGCGGTAGCGATAGTCGTAGAAGCATAAGATTGGCGATACGACAACGATGCTACGATGGAGATCAAGGTGTCGCGTCGGTGATGATGGTGATCATGACGGTGCTTCGGAGATGGAGATCACAAGCACAAGATGAGGATGGCCATATCATATCACTTATATTGATTGCATGTGATGTTTATCTTTTATGCATCTTATCTTGCTTTGATTGACGGTAGCATTATAAGATGATTTCTCACTAAATTTCGAGATAAAAGTGTTCTCCCTGAGTATGCACCGTTGCCAAAGTTCGTCGTTCCCAGACACCATGTGATGATCGGGTGTGATAAGCTCTGCATCCATCTACAACGGGTGCAAGCCAGTTTTGCACACGCAGAATACTCAGGTTAAACTTGACGAGCCTAGCATATGCAGATATGGCCTCGGAACACTGAGAGCGAAAGGTCAAGCGTGAATCATATAGTAGATATGATCAACATAGTGATGTTCACCACTGAAAGCTACTCCATTTCACGTGATGATCGATTATGGTTTAGTTGATTTGGATCACGTGATCACTTAGAGGATTAGAGGGATGTCTATCTAAGTGAGAGTTCTTAAGTAATATGATTAATTGAACTTAAATTTATCATGAACTTAGTACTGAATAGTATCTTGCTTGTCTATGTTGATTGTAGATAGGTGACCCGTGTTGTTGTTCCGTTGAATTTTAATGTGTTCCTTGAGAAAGCAAAGTTTAAAGATGATGGAAGCAATTACACGGACTGGATCCATAACTTGAGGATTGTCCTCATTGCCGCATAGAAGAATTATGTCCTGGAAGCACCGCTAGGTGCCAAACCTGCTGCAGGAGCAACACCAGATGTTATGAACGTCAGGCAGAGCAAAGCTGATGACTACTTGATAGTTTAGTGTGCCATACTTTACGGCTTAGAATCGGGACTTCAACAACGTTTTGAACATCGTGGAGCATATGAGATGTTCCAGGAGTTGAAGTTAATATTTCAAGCAAATGCCCGGATTGAGAGATATGAAGTCTCCAATAAGTTCTACAGCTGCAAGATGGAGGAGAATAGTTCTGTCAGTGAGCATATACTCAAGATGTCTGGGTACTACAATCACTTGATTCAACTGGGAGTTAATCTTCTGGATGATAGCGTCATTGATAGAATTCTTCAATCACTGCCAACAAGCTACAAAAGCTTCGTGATGAACTATAACATGCAAGGGATGGATAAGACGATTCACGAGCTCTTCGCAATGCTAAAGGCTGCGGAGGTAGAAATCAAGAAGGAGCATCAAGTGTTGATGGTCAATAAGACCACCAGTTTCAAGAAAAAGGGCAAAGGGAAGAAGAAGGGGAACTTCAAGAAGAACAACAAGCAAGTTGCTGCTCAAGAGAAGAAACCCAAGTCTGGACCTAAGCCTGAGACTGAGACTGAGTGCTTCTACTGCAAACAGACTGGTCACTGGAAGCAGAATTACCCCAAGTATTTGGCGGATAAGAAGGATGGCAAGGTGAACAAAGGTATATGTGATATACATGTTATTGATGCGTACCTCACCAGAGCTCGCAGTAGCACCTATGTATTTGATATTGGTTCTGTTGTTAATATTTGCAACTCAAAACAGGGACTACGGATTAAGCGAACACTGGCCAAGGACGAGGTGATGATGCGCGTGGGAAACGGTTCCAAAGTCGATGTGATCATCGTCGGCACGCTACCTCTACATCTACCTTCGGGATTAGTGTTAGACCTAAATAATTGTTATTTGGTGCCAGTGTTGAGCATGAACATATATCTAGATCCTGTTTGATGCGAGACGGTTATTCATTTAAATCAGAGAATAATGGTTGTTCTATTTATATGAATAATATCTTTTATGGTCATGCACCCTTGAAGAGTGGTCTATTTTTGATGAAT
Organism: Triticum dicoccoides; assembly: GCF_002162155.2. Classification (NCBI taxonomy): domain Eukaryota; kingdom Viridiplantae; phylum Streptophyta; class Magnoliopsida; order Poales; family Poaceae; genus Triticum; species Triticum dicoccoides. The sequence goes on from NC_041384.1 coordinate 551,868,603, forward strand.
CTCGATAGTAGTAATACACATATTCATAATGTTGAAGCCAAAAGATGCAGAGTTGATAATGATAGTGCAACTTATTTGTGGCATTGCCGTTTAGGTCATATCGGTGTAAAGCGCATGAAGAAACTCCATACTGATGGACTTTTGGAACCACTTGATTATGAATCACTTGGTACTTGTGAACCGTGCCTCATGGGCAAGATGACTAAAACGCCGTTCTCCGGAACTATGGAGTGAGCAATGGATTTGTTGGAAATCATACATACAGATGTATGTGGTCCGATGAATGTTGAGGCTCGCAATGGGTATCGTTATTTTCTCACCTTCAAAGATGATTTAAGCAGATATGGGTATATCTACTTAATGAAACATAAGTCTGAAACATTTGAAAAGTTCAAAGAATTTCAGAGTGAAGTTGAAAATCGTGTAACAAGAAAATAATGATTCTACGATCTGATCGTGGAGGAGAATATTTGAGTTACGAGTTTAGTCTACATTTGAAACAATGCGGAATAGTTTCACAACTCACGCCACCCGGAACACCACAGCGTAATGGTGTGTCCAAACATCGTAATCGTACTTTACTAGAAATGGTGCGATCTATGGTGTCTCTTACAGATTTACCACTATCGTTTTGGGGTTATGCTTTAGAGACGACTGCATTCATGTTAAATAGGGCACCATCGAAATCCATTGAGACGATGCCTTATGAACTGTGGTTTGGCAAGAAACCAAAGTTGTCATTTCTTAAAGTTTGGGGCTGCGATGCTTATGTGAAAAAGCTTCAACCTGATAAGCTCGAACCCAAATCGGAGAAATGTGTCTTCATAGGATACCCAAAGGAGACTGTTGGGTACACCTTGTATCACAGATCTGAAGGCAAGACATTTGTTGCTAAGAATGGATCCTTTCTAGAGAAGCTCTCGAAAGAAGTGAGTGGGAGGAAAGTAGAACTTGATGAGGTAACCATACCTGCTCCCTTATTGGAAAGTAGTTGATCAGAAACCGGTTCCTGTGACGTCTATACCAATTAGTGAGGAAGTTAATGATGATGATCATGGAACTTCAGATTAAGTTGTTACTAAACCTCGTAGGTCAACTAGAGTAAGATCTACACCAGAGTGGTACGAAAATCCTGTTCTGGAGGTTATGTTACTAGACCATGACGAACTTATAAACTATGAAGAAGCGATGGTGAGCCCAGATTCCGCAAAATGGCTTGAGGCCATGAAATCTGAGATGGGATCCATGTATGAGAACAAAGTGTGGACTTTGGTTGACTTGCCCGATGATCGGCAAGCCATTGAGAATAAATGGATCTTCAAGAAGAAGACTGACGCTGGCGGTAATGTTACTGTCTATAAAGCTCGACTTGTTGCGAAAGGTTTTCGACAAGTTCAAGGGATTGACTACGATGAGACTTTCTCACCCGTAGCGATGCTTAAGTCTGTCCGAATCATGTTAGCAATTGCCACATTTTATGATTATGAAATTTGGCAAATGGAAGTAAAAACTGCATTCCTGAATGGATTTCTGGAAGAAGAGTTGTATATGATGCAACCGGAAGGTTTTGTCGATCCAAAGGGAGCTAACAAAGTGTGCAAGCTCCAGCGATCCATTTATGGACTGGTGCAAGCCTCTTGGAGTTGGAATAAACACTTTGATAGTGTGATCAAAGCATTTGGTTTTGTACGGACTTTTGGAGAAGCCTGTATTTACAAGAAAGTGAGTGGGAGCTCTGTATCATTTCTGATATTATATGTGGATGACATATTGCTGATTGGAAATGATGTAGAATTTCTGGATAGCATAAAGAGATACTTGAATAAGATTTTTTTCAATGAAAGACCTCGGTGAAGCTGCTTATATATTGGGCATCAAGATCTATAGAGATAGATCAAGACGCTTAATTGGACTTTCACAAAGCACATACCTTGACAAAGTTTTGAAGAAGTTCAAAATGGATCAAGCAAAGAAAGGGTTCTTGACTGTGTTACAAGGTGTGAAGTTGAGTAAGACTCAATGCCCGACCACTGCAGAAGATAGATAGAAGATGAAAGATGTTCCCTATGCTTCAGCCATAGGCTCTATCATGTATGCAATGCTATGTACCAGACCTGATGTGTGCCTTGCTATAAGTCTAGCAGGGAGGTACCAAAGTAATCCAGGAGTGGATCACTGGACAGCGGTCAAGAACATCCTAAAATACCTGAAAAGGGCTAAGGATATGTTTCTCGTTTATGGAGGTGACAAAGAGCTCATTGTAAATGGTTACATTGATGCAAGCTTTGACACTGATCCGGGCGATTCTAAATCGCAAACCGGATACATGTTTACATTGAACGGTGGAGCTGTCAGTTGGTGCAGTTCTAAACAAAGCGTCGTGGCGGGATCTACGTGTGAAGCAGAGTACATAGCTGCTTCGGGAGTAGCAAATGAAGGAGTCTGGATGAAGGAGTTCATATCCGATCTAGGTGTCATACCTAGTGCATTGGGTCCAATGAAAATCTGTTGTGACAATATTGGAGCAATTGCCTTGGCGAAGGAATCCAGATTTCACAAGAGAACCAAGCACATCAATAGACGCTTCAATTCCATCCGGGATCTAGTCCAGGTGGGAGACATAGAAATTTGCAAGATACATACGGATCTGAATGTTGCAGACCCGTTGACTAAGCCTGTTCCACGAGCAAAACATGATCAGCACCAAGACTCCATGGGTGTTAAAATCATTACTATGTAATCTAGATTATTGACTCTAGTGCAAGTGGGAGACTGAAGGAAATATTCCCTAGAGGCAATAATAAAGTTATTACTTATTTCCTTATCTCATGATAAATGTTTATTATTCATGCTAGAATTGTATTAACCGGAAACATAATATTTGTGTGAATACATAGACAAACAGAATGTCACTAGTATGCCTCTACTTGACTAGCTCATTGATCAAAGATGGTTATGTTTCCTAGCCATTGACATTAGTTGTCATTTGATTAACGAGATCACATCATTAGGAGAATGATGTGACTGACTTGACCCATTCTGTTAGCTTAGCACACGATCGTTTAGTATGTTGCTATTGCTTTCTTCATGACTTATACATGTTCCTATGACTATGAGATTATGCAACTCCCGTTTACCGGAGGAACATTTTGTGTGCTACCAAATGTCACAACATAACCGGGTGATTATAAAGGTGCTCTACAGGTGTCTCCGAAGGTACTTGTTGGGTTGGCGTATTTCGAGATTAGGATTTGTCACTCCGATTGTCGGAGAGGTATCTCTGGGCCCACTCGGTAATGCACATCACTTAAGCCTTGCAAGCATTGCAACTAATGAGTTAGTTGCGGGATGATGTATTACGGAATGAGTAAAGAGACTTGCCGGTAACGAGATTGAACTAGGTATTGAGATACCGACGATCGAATCTCGGGCAAGTAACATACCGATGACAAAGGGAAGCAACGTATGTTGTTATGCGGTCTGACCGATAAAGATCTTCATAGAATATGTGGGAGCCAACATGAGCATCCAGGTTCCGCTATTGGTTATTGACATGAGACGTGTCTCAGTCATGTCTACATAGTTCTCGAACCCGTAGGGTCCGCACGCTTAAAGTTTCGATGACGGTTATATTATGAGTTTATGAGTTTCGATGTACCGAAGGTTGTTCGGAGTCCCGTATATGATCGCAGACATGACGAGGAGTCTCGAAATGGTCGAGACATGAAGATTGATATATTGGCAGCCTATATTTGGATATCGGAAGTGTTCCGGGTGAAAATGGGATTTTACCGTAGTACCGAGGGGTTACCGGAACCCCCCCAGGGCTTAATGGGCCTTAGTGGAGAAGAGGAGAGGCGGCTAGGGCAGGGTCGCGCGCCCCTCCCCCTCTAGTCCGAATAGGACAAGGAGAGGGGGGCACCGCCCCCCTCTCCTTCCTCTCTCCCTCCTCTTTCCCCCTTCTCCTAATCCAACAAGGAAGGGAGGGAGTCCTACTCCCGGTGGGAGTAGGACTCCTCCTGGCGCGCCCCCTCCTGGCCGGCCGCACCTCCCCCCTTGCTCCTTTATATACGGGGGCAGGGGGGCACCCCAAGAACACAACAATTGATTTGATCTTTTAGCCGTGTGCGGTGCCCCTCTCCACCATAGTCCACCTCGATAATACTGTAACGGTGCTTAGGCGAAGACCTGCGTCGGTAGAACATCATCATCGTCACCACGCCGTCGTGTTGACGAAACTGTCCCTCAACACTCGGCTGGATCGAAGTTCGATGGACGTCATCGGGATGAACGTGTGCTGAACTCGGAGGTACCGTGCGTTCGGTACTTGATCGGTCAGATCGTGAAGATGTACGACTACATCAACCGCGTTGTGCTAACGCTTCCGCTTTCGGTCTACGAGGGTACGTGGACAACACTCTCCCCTCTTGTTGCTATGCATCACCATGATCTTGCGTGTGCGTAGGATTTTTTTTTAAATTACTACATTCCCAACATTGGCATCCGAGCTAGGTTTTATGCGTAGATGTCATATGCACGAGTAGAACACAAGTGAGTGTTGGAAATATGCCCTAGAGGCAATAATAAAAGTATTATTATATTTCATTGTTCATGATAATTGTCTTTTATTCATGCTATAACTGTATTATCCGGAAATCATAATACACGTGTGAATACATAGACCTCAATATGTCCCTAGTGAGCCTCTAGTTGACTAGCTCGTTGTGATCAACAGATAGTCATGGTTTCCTGGCTATGGACATTGGATGTCGTTGATAATGGGATCACATCATTAGGAGAATGATATGATGGACAAGACCCAATCCTAAGCATAGCACAAAGATCGTGTAGTTCGTTTGCTAGAGCTTTGCCAATGTCAAGTATCTCTTCCTTCGACCATGAGATCGTGTAACTCCTGGATACCGTAGGAGTGCTTTGGGTGTATCAAACGTCACAACGTAACTGGGTGACTATAAAGGTGCACTACAGGTATCTTCGAAAGTGTCTATTGGGTTGACACGGATCGAGACTGGGATTTGTCACTCCGTATGACGGAGAGGTATCTCTGGGCCCACTCGGTAATGCATCATCATAATGAGCTCAAGGTGACCAAGGTGTTGGCCACGGGATCATGCATTACGGTACGAGTAAAGTGACTTGCCGGTAACGAGACTGAACAAGGTATTGGGATACCGACGATCGAGTCTCGGGCAAGTAACGTACCGATTGACAAAGGGAATTGCATACGGGATTTGATCGAATCCTCGACATCGTGGTTCAACCGATGAAATCATTGAGGAGCATGTGGGAGCCAACATGGGTATCCATATCCCGCTGTTGGTTATTGCCCGAGAGTCGTCTCGGTCATGTCTGCGTGTCTCCCGAACCCGTAGGGTCTACACACTTAAGGTTCGGTGACGCTAGGGTTGTATGAATATGACTATGCAGCATACCGAATGTTGTTCGGAGTCCCGGATGAGATCCCGGACGTCACGAGGAGTTTAGGAATGGTCCGGAGGTAAAGAATAATATATAGGAAGTGGTATTTTGGCCATCGGGAAAGTTTCGGGGTCTCCCGGTAATGTACCGGGACCACCGGAAGGGTCCCGGGGGGTCCACCGGGTGGGGCCACCCATCCCGGAGGGCCCCATGGGCTGACGTGGGAGGGGAGCCAGCCCATAGTGGGCTGGTGCGCCCCCCTAGGCCCACCCCCTGCGCCTAGGTTGAAACCCTAGGGTGGGGGGGGGCGCACCACATGCCTTGGGGGACACTCCTCCCCCCTTGGCCGCCGCCCCCTTGGGAGATCCAATCTCCCAGGGCCGGCGCCCCCCTTGGGGGCCTATATAAAGGAGGGCAAGGGGGAGGGCAGCCGTACCCTTGTGCTTGGCGCCTCCCTCCCCCTGCTACACCTCGTCCTCCTCCCGTAGTCGCTTGGCGAAGCCCTGCTGGAGTTCTGCTGCATCCACCACCACACCGTCGTGCTGCTGGATCATCATCAACCTCTCCTTCCCCCTTGCTGGATCAAGAAGGAGGGACGTCTCCCGTCCCGTACGTGTGTTGAACGCGGAGGTGCTGTCCGTTCAGCACTTGGACATCGGTGATCTGAATCACGTCGAGTACGACTCCATCATCACCATCCCCTTGCAAGCTTCCGCACGCGATCTACAAGTGGTATGTAGATGCAAACTCACTCCCTTGACTTGTTGCTTAGATGAACTCATAGATATATCTTGGTGAAACCGTAGGAATTTTTTTAATTTTCTGCAACATTCCCCAACAGTGGCATGATGAGCTAGGTCTATGCGTAGTTCTCTAATGCACGAGTAGAACACAATTTTGTTGTGGGCGTGGATCTTGTCAACTTGCTTGCCACTACTAGTCTTTTCTTGCTTCAGCGGTATTGTGGGATGAAGCGGCCCGGACCAACCTTACACGTACGCTTACGTGAGACTGGTTCCACCGATTGACATGCACTAGTTGCATAAGGTGGCTGGCGGGTGTCTGTCTCTCCCACTTTAGTTGAAGCGGATTCGATGAAAAGGGTCCTTATGAAGGGTAAATAGAAGTTGACAAAATCACGTTGTGGTTATTCGTAGGTAAGAAAACGTTCTTGCTAGAACCCAATTGCAGCCACGTAAAAGATGCAACAACAATTAGAGGACGTCTAACTTGTTTTTGCAGCGATTGTTCATGTGATGTGATATGGCCAGAAGTTGTGATGAATGATGAATTGTGATGTATGAGATCATGTTCTTGTAATAGGATTCACGACTTGCATGTCGATGAGTATGACAACCGGCAGGAGCCATAGGAGTTGTCTTTATTTTTGTATGACCTGCGTGTCATTGAAGAACGCCATGTAAACCACTTTACTTTATTGCTAAACGTGTTAGCCATAGAAGTAGAAGTAGTCGTTGGCGTGACAACTTCATGAAGACACGATGATGGAGATCATGATGATGGAGATCATGGTGTCAAGCCGGTGACAAGATGATCATGGAGCCCAGAAGATGGAGATCAATGGAGCTATATGATATTGGCCATATCATGTCACAATTATATAATTGCATGTGATGTTTATTATGTTTATGCATCTTGTTTACTTAGGACGACGGTAGTAAATAAGATGATCCCTTAAAAAAAATTCAAGAAGTGTTCTCCCCTAACTGTGCACCGTTGCTACAGTTCGTCGTTTCGAAGCACCACGTGATGATCGGGTGTGATAGATCCTTACGTTCACATACAACGGGTGTAAGACAGTTTTACACAGCAAAACACTTAGGGTTAACTTGACGAGCCTAGCATGTACAGACATGGCCTCGGAACACGGAGACCGAAAGGTCGAACACGAGTCGTATGGAAGATATGATCAACATGAAGATGTTCACCGACGATGACTAGTCCGTCTCACGTGATGATCGGACACGGCCTAGTCGACTCCGATCGTGTAACACTTAGATGACCAGAGGGATGTCTAATCTGAGTGGGAGTTCATAATTTGATTAGATGAACTTAATTATCATGAACTTAGTCTAAAACCTTTGCAAATATGTCTTGTAGATCAAATGGCCAACGCTCATGTCAACATGAACTTCAACGCGTTCCTAGAGAAAACCAAGCTGAAAGATGATGGCAGCAACTATACGGACTGGGTCCGGAACCTGAGGATCATCCTCATAGCTGCCAGGAAACAATATGTCCTAGAAGGACCGCTAGGTGACGCTCCCGTCCCAGAGAACCAAGACATTATGAATGCTTGGCAGTCTCGTGCTGATGATTACTCCCTCGTTCAGTGCGGCATGCTTTACAGCTTAGAACCGGGGCTCCAAAAGCGTTTTGAGCATCACGGAGCATATGAGATGTTCGAAGAGCTGAAACTAGTTTTTCAAGCTCATGCCCAGGTCGAGAGATATGATGTCTCCGACAAGTTCTACAGTTGTAAGATGGAGGAAAACAGTTCTGTCAGTGAGCACATCCTAAAGATGTATGGGTTGCACAACCGTATGACCCAGCTGAACATTAACCTCCCAGATGAGGCGGTCATTGACAGAATCCTCCAGTCGCTCCCACCAAGCTACAAGAGCTTTGTGATGAACTACAACATGCAGGGGATGGTGAAGACCATTCCTGAAGTGTTCTCGATGCTGAAGTCAGCAGAGGCTGAAATCAAGAAAGAACATCAAGTGTTGATGGTCAATAAGACCACTAAGTTCAAGAAGGGCAAGGGCAAGAAGAACTTCAAGAAGGATGGCAAGGATGTTGCCGCGCCCGGTAAGCCAGTTACCGGGAAGAAGTCAAAGAATGGACCCAAGCCTGAGACTGAGTGCTTTTATTGCAAGGGGAAGGGTCACTGGAAGCGGAACTGCCCCAAATACTTAGCGGATAAGAAGGCCGGCAACACCAAAGGTATATTTGATATACATGTAATTGATGTGTACCTTACCAGTACTCATAGTAACTCCTGGGTATTTGATACCGGTGCCGTTGCTCATATTTGTAACTCACAGCAGGAGCTGCGGAATAAACGGAGACTGGCGAAGGACGAGGTGACGATGCGCGTCGGGAATGGTTCCAGAGTCGATGTGATCGCCGTCGGCACGCTGCCTCTACATTTACCCACGGGATTAGTTTTGAACCTTAATAATTGTTATTTAGTGCCAAGTTTGAGCATGAACATTATATCTGGATCTCGTTTAATATGAGATGGCTACTCATTTAAGTCTGAGAATAATGGTTGTTCGATTTATATGAGAGATATGTTTTATGGTCATGCTCCAATGGTCAATGGTTTATTCTTAATGAATCTCAAGCGTAATATTACACATGTTCATAGTGTGGATGCCAAAAGATGTAAAGTTGATAACGATAGTCCCACATACTTGTGGCACTGCCGCCTTGGTCACATTGGTGTCAAGCGCATGAAGAAGCTCCATGCTGATGGACTTTTAGAGTCTCTTGATTATGAATCGTTTGACACATGCGAACCATGCCTCATGGGCAAAATGACCAAGACTCCGTTCTCCGGAACAATGGAGCGAGCAGCCAACTTGTTGGAAATCATACATACCGATGTGTGCGGTCCAATGAGCGTTGAGGCTCGCGGAGGATATCGTTATGTTCTCACTCTCACTGATGACTTGAGTAGATATGGGTATGTCTACTTAATGAAACACAAGTCTGAGACCTTTGAAAAGTTCAAGGAATTTCAGAATGAGGTAGAGAATCAACGTGACCGAAAGATAAAGTTCCTACGATCAGATCGTGGAGGAGAATACTTAAGTCACGAATTTGGTACACACTTAAAGAAATGTGGAATCGTTTCACAACTCACGCCGCCTGGAACACCTCAGCGAAACATTGTGTCCGAACGTCATAATCGCACTCTATTGGATATGGTGCGGTCTATGATGTCTCTTACCGATTTACCGCTATCTTTTTGGGGATACGCTCTAGAGACAGCTACATTCACTTTAAATAGGGCACCGTCTAAATCCGTTGAGATGACACCGCATGAATTATGGTTTGGGAAGAAACCTAAGCTGTCGTTTCTAAAAGTTTGGGGATGCGATGCTTATGTCAAGAAACTTCAACCTGAAAAGCTCGAACCCAAGTCGGAAAAATGCGTCTTCATAGGATACCCTAAGGAAACTGTCGGGTATACTTTCTACTTAAGATCCGAGGGCAAGATCTTTGTTGCCAAGAACGGATGCTTTCTGGAAAAAGAGTTTCTCTCGAAAGAAGTAAGTGGGAGGAAAGTAGAACTCGATGAAGTACTACCTCTCGAACGGGAAAGTGGTGCAGCTCAGGAAAATGTTCCTGTGATGCCCACACCAACCGAAGAGGAAAACAATGATGATGATCAAGGTACTTCGGATCAAGTTGCTACTGAACTTCGTAGGTCCACAAGGACACGTTCCGCACCAGAGTGGTACAGCAATCCTGTCCTGGAAATCATGTTGTTAAACAACGGTGAACCTTCGAACTATGAAGAAGCGATGGCAGGCCCAAATTCCAACAAATGGCTTAAAGCCATGAAATCCGAGATAGAATCCATGTATGAAAACAAAGTATGGACTTTGACAGACTTGCCCGATGATCGGCGAGCGATAGAAAACAAATGGATTTTTAAGAAGAAGACGGACGCGGATGGTAATGTTACCATCTATAAAGCTCGACTTGTCACTAAGGGTTATCGACAAGTTCAAGGGATTGACTACGACGAGACATTCTCTCCCGTAGCGAAGCTGAAGTCCGTTCGAATCATGTTAGCAATAGCCGCATACTATGATTATGAGATATGGCAGATGGACGTCAAAACGGCATTCCTTAACGGACATCTTAAGGAAGAGTTGTATATGATGCAGCCGGAAGGTTTTGTCGATCCTAAGAACGCTAACAAAGTATGCAAGCTCCAGCGATCCATTTATGGGCTGGTGCAAGCATCTCGGAGTTGGAACATTCGCTTTGATGAGATGATCAAAGCGTTTGGGTTTATGCAGACTTATGGAGAAGCCTGCGTTTACAAGAAAGTGAGTGGGAGCTCTGTAGCATTTCTCATATTATATGTAGATGACATACTCCTGATGGGAAATGATATAGAACTTCTGGACAGCATTAAGGCCTACTTGAATAAGTGTTTTTCAATGAAGGACCTTGGAGAAGCTGCTTATATATTAGGCATCAAGATCTATAGAGATAGATCAAGACGCCTCATAGGTCTTTCACAAAGCACATACCTTGATAAGATTTTGAAAAGGTTCAAAATGGATCAGTCCAAGAAAGGGTTCTTGCCTATGTTGCAAGGTGTGAGATTGAGCTCGGCTTAGTCACCGACCACGGCAAAAGATAAAGAAGAGATGAGTGTCATCCCCTATGCTTCAGCCATAGGATCTATTATGTATGCCATGCTGTGTACCAGACCTGATGTAAACCTTTCCGTAAGTTTGGTAGCAAGATACCAAAGTAATCACGGTAAGGAACACTGAACAGCGGTCAAGAATATCCTGAAGTACCTGAAAAGGACAAAGGACATGTTTCTCGTTTATGGAGGAGATGAAGAGTTCGTCGTAAAGGGTTACGTCGACGCTAGCTTCGACTCAGATCTGGATGACTCTAAGTCACAAACCGGATACGTGTATATGTTGAATGGTGGAGCAGTAAGATGGTGCAGCTGCAAGCAAAGCGTCGTGGCAGGATCTACGTGTGAAGCGGAGTACATGGCAGCCTCGGAGGCAGCGCATGAAGAGATTTGGGTGAAGGAGTTCATCACCGACCTAGGAGTCATACCCAATGCGTCGGGGCCAATCAAACTCTTCTGTGACAACACTGGAGCTATTGCCCTTGCCAAGGAGCCCAGGTTTCACAATAAGACCAGGCACATCAAGCGTCGTTTCAACTCCATCCGTGAAAATGTTCAAGATGGAGACATAGAAATTTGCAAAGTACATATGGATCTGAATGTAGCAGATCCGTTGACTAAACCTCTCTCGCGAGCAAAACATGATCAACACCAGAACTCTATGGGTGTTCGATTCATCACAATGTAACTAGATTGGTGACTCTAGTGCAAGTGGGAGACTGTTGGAAATATGCCCTATAGGCAATAATAAAAGTATTATTATATTTCATTGTTCATGATAATTGTCTTTTATTCATGCTATAACTGTATTATCCGGAAATCATAATACACGTGTGAATACATAGACCTCAATATGTCCCTAGTGAGTCTCTAGTTGACTAGCTCGTTGTGATCAACATATAGTCATGGTTTCCTAGCTATGGACATTGGATGTCGTTGATAACGGGATCTCATCATTAGGAGAATGATATGATGGACAAGACCCAATCCTAAGCATAGCACAAAGATCATGTAGTTCGTTTGCTAGAGCTTTGCCAATGTCAAGTATCTCTTCCTTCGACCATGAGATCGTGTAACTCCTGGATACCGTAGGAGTGATTTGGGTGTATCAAACGTCACAACGTAACTGGCTGACTATAAAGGTGCACTACAGGTATCTCCGAAAGTGTCTATTGGGTTGACACGGATCGAGACTGGGATTTGTCACTCCGTATGACGGAGAGGTATCTCTGGGCCCACTCGGTAATGCATCATCATAATGAGCTCAAGGTGACCAAGGTGTTGGCCACGGGATCATGCATTACGGTACGAGTAAAGTGACTTGCCGGTAACGAGACTGAACAAGGTATTGGGATACCGACGATCGAGTCTCGGGCAAGTAACGTACCGATTGACAAAGGGAATTGCATACGGGATTTGATCGAATCCTCGACATCGTGGTTCAACCGATGAAACCATCGAGGAGCATGTGGGAGCCAACATGGGTATCCAGATCCCGCTGTTGGTTATTGCCCGAGAGTCGTCTCGGTCATGTCTGCGTGTCTCCCAAACCCGTAGGGTCTACACACTTAAGGTTCGGTGACGCTAGGGTTGTATGAATATGACTATGCAGCATACCGAATGTTGTTCGGAGTCCCGGATGAGATCCCGGACGTCACGAGGAGTTTCGGAATGGTCCGGAGGTAAAGAATAATATTATAGGAAGTGGTATTTTGGCCATCGGGAAAGTTTCGGGGTCTCCCGGTAATGTACCGGGACCACTGGAAGGGTCCCGGGGGGTCCACCGGGTGGGGCCACCCATCCCGGAGGGCCCCATGGGCTGACGTGGGAGGCGAGCCAGCCCATAGTGGGCTGGTGCGCCCCTCTAGGCCCACCCCCTGCGCCTAGGTTGAAACCCTAGGGTGGGGGGGGGCGCACCACATGCCTTGGGGGACACTCCTCCCCCCTTGGCCGCCGCCCCCTTGGGAGATCCAATCTCCCAGGGCCGCCCCCCCCCTTGGGGGCCTATATAAAGGAGGGCAAGGGGGAGGGCAGCCGTACCCTTGTGCTTGGCGCCTCCCTCCCCCTGCTACACCTCGTCCTCCTCCCGTAGTCGCTTGGCGAAGCCCTGCTGGAGTTCTGCTGCATCCACCACCACGCCGTCGTGCTGCTGGATCATCATCAACCTCTCCTTCCCCCTTGCTGGATCAAGAAGGAGGAGACGTCTCCCGTCCCGTATGTGTGTTGAACGCGGAGGTGCTGTCCGTTCAGCACTTGGACATCGGTGATCTGAATCACGTCGAGTACGACTCCATCATCACCATCCCCTTGCAAGCTTCCGCACGCGATCTACAAGTGGTATGTAGATGCAAACTCACTCCCTTGACTCGTTGCTTAGATGAACTCATAGATAGATCTTGGTGAAACCGTAGGAAAATTTTTAATTTTCTGCAACGTTCCCCAACAGTGAGTTGTGGGCGATATAAGTCATACTACTTACCAGCATGTCATACTTTGGTTCGGTGGTATTTTTGGATGAAGCGGCCCGGACCGACATTACGCGTACGCTTACGCGAGACTGGTTCTACCGATGTGCTTTGCACACAGGTGGCTGGCGGGTGTCAGTTCCTCCAACTTTAGTTGAACCGAGTGTGGCTACGCCCGGTCCTTGCGAAGGTTAAAACATCACCAACTTGACAAACTATCGTTGTGGTTTTGATGCGTAGGTAAGAACGGTACTTGCTCAGCCCGTAGTAGCCACTTAAAAACTTGCAACAACAAAGTAGAGGACGTCTAACTTGTTTTTGAAGGGCATGTTGTGATGTGATATGGTCAAAGCATGATGCTAATTTTTATTGTATGAGATGATCATGTTTTGTAACCGAGTTATCGGCAACTGGCAGGAGCCATTGGTTGTCGCTTTATTGTATGCAATGCAATCGCCCTATAATGCTTTACTTTATCACTAAGCGGTAGCGATAGTCATAGAAGCATAAGATTGGCGAGACGAGAACGATGCTACGATGGAGATCAAGGTGTCGTGCCGGTGACGATGGTGATCATGACGGTACTTCGGAGATGGAGATCACAAGCACAAGATGATGATGGCCATATCATATCACTTATATTGATTGCATGTGATGTTTATCTTTTATGCATCTTATATTGCTTTGATTGACGGTAGCACTATAAGATGATCTCTCACTAAATTTCAAGATAAAAGCGTTCTCCCTGAGTATGCACCGTTGCCAAAGTTCGTCGTGCCCAGACACCATGTGATGATCGGGTGTGATAAGCTCTACGTCCATCTACAACGGGTGCAAGCCAGTTTTGCACACGCAAAATACTCAGGTTAAACTTGACGAGCCTAGGATATGCAGATATGGCCTCGGAAAACTGAGACCAAAAGGTCAAGCGTGAATCATATAGTAGATATGATCAACATAGTGATGTTCACCACTAAAAGCTACTCCATTTCACGTGATGATCGGTTATGGTTTAGTTGATTTGGGTCACGTGATCACTTAGAGGATTAGAGAGATGTCTATCTAAGTGGGAGTTCTTAAGTAATATGATTAAGTGAACTTAAATTTATCATGAACTTAGTACCTGATAGTATCTTGCTTGTCTATGTTGATTGTAGATAGATGGCCCGTGCTATTGTTCCATTGAATTTTAATGTGTTCCTTGAGAAAGCAAAGTTGAAAGATGATGGTAGCAATTACACGGACTGGGTCCATAACTTGAGGATTATCCTCATTGCCGCACAGAAGAATTATGTCTTGGAAGCACCGCTAGGTGCCAAACTTGCTGCAGGAGCAACACCAGATGTTATGAATGTCTGGTAGAGCAAAGCTGATGACTACTCGATAGTTCAGTGTGCCATGCTTTACGACTTAGAACCGGGACTTCAAGGACGTTTTGAACGTCATGGAGCATATGAGATGTTCCAGGAGTTGAAGTTAATATTTCAAGCAAATGCCCAGATTGAGAGATATGAAGTCTCCAATAAGTTCTATAGCTGCAATATGGAGGAGAACAATGACAATTGCCAATGGTGAGTTGCATCATTGCAGTGTCACAGGGGCGTTTCAATGATGTGTCTCTCCTGACGAAGGTCAAGAAATTCTTCGTGAAATCCATGAAGGAGATTTTGGCCATCATGTCGGTTCAAAGTCCCTTGTAGCCAAAGCCTTCCGTCATGGATTTTACTGATTGATGGCTCACGCTGATGCGGAGGATCTGGTCAGTAAATGTGATGGTTGCCAGAAATTCTCACCACGAGCACACGTGCCGGCTCAAGAATTGCAGATGATTCCAATTACTTGGCCTTTTGCAGTCTGGCGGCTCGACATGGTTGGACCTTTCAAAAGATCCAAAGATAAAAAGACACACCTTCTGGTGGCAGTTGATAAATTCACAAAGTGGGTTGAGGCAGAGCCGGTTAGTAAGTGTGATGCAGCCACGGCGGTTCAATTCATGAAAAAGGCGATCTTTCGTTTTGGCTTTCCACCCAGCATTATAACTGACAATGGTACTATATGTCCAAGGGTGCTATGGAGGAATTCTGCCAACGTGAGCGTATCCGGCTTGATGTTTCATCAGTATCTCACCCCCAATCCAATGGTCAAGCTGAAAGAGCCAATCAGGAAATCTTGAAAGGTCTCAAACCCCGTCTTATGGTTCCCTTACAACAAACGATGGGTTGTTGGGTGGAGGAGTTACCCTCTGTGATATGGAGCATCAATACTACCCCTAACAGGTCTATAGGTTACACGCCTTTCTTCATGGTTTAAGGAGCAGAGGCAGTCTTGCCTAGTGACATCCGTCATGACTCGTCCCGCGTGGCGGCTTACGTTGAAGCTGATAACTAACAAGCCCGTCAGGATGCACTTGACCTGTTAGATGAAAAGCATGACTTAGCAGCAGCCTACTCGGCGATTTACCAACAACACCTCCGCCACTATCACAGCCGCCGAGTTAAGTCCAAAACCTTTCAAGAAGGTGACTTGGTGCTCTGGCTCATCCAGGATCAAACTAATGCGCACAAGTTATCCCCACCTTGGGAAGGACCTTTTGTGGTCAGCAAGAACTTGAACAACGGGTCATACTACCTTATCGATATTCAAGAGTACAAAGACTCACGTAAATCGGAGGAAGAGACCCGCCGGCCGTGGAATATCGCTCATCTTCGGCCTTATTATACTTGAGCCACCGGCTCTCATGATGTACATATTTTGACGTTGTATATATTTTGATAAGTAATAAAGCAGGACATCTGTCCTTTTCATCCTCAATAGTCATATGTATTCATCATTATAATTTCAAAATGACCAATTGGGGGCCGATTGTGTTCAAATCCAGCTTAACCCTTTGGTCCGACTCTTGATCGTATTCGAATCTAGCCGTTAAACCATATGATCATTTGGGGGCTTCCTGTTCAAACATAGGTCGTATTCAAACCAAAGAGAACATAGTTGTCGGTACCCTCTTGATCGGCACAATGCCAAACTCACTAGGGGGCTTCTTGATCGTATTTGAATCATAGCTTAACCCATTTTGGGTCCGACTTTGATCGTATTCGAATCAGAGTCGTTAAAAAATTTCTCAAGGTCATTTGGGGGCTTCCTATTCAAACATAGGTCGTATTCCAACCAAAGAGAACATAGCTGTCGGTACCCTCTTGATCGGCGCAATGCCAAAGCCACTGGGGGCTACATGATCGTATTCGAATCCTAGCTTAACCCCTTTGGTCCGGTTTACTGATCGTATTTGAATCAGAAGCCTCCAAAATTTTCTTTTTATTTGGTTTACATTTTTGAAAAACAATTTTTGTTTTTTAGTTTTCGGCTTTTCGTCTAAGATCTAAGTATAAGTATGGTCTCAATTTAACCCGGCTTAGTTTTTTGACAATAAATCGCCAGTGTATGATAATCATCATACATATGGAAGTGTTGGCTTCTAAAAGATTGGGTTATCACCCTTACTGTTCGGGTCACATGAACCGGCAGTGCAAATTCAAATTCATAGGTATGATATTGCCGTTGTGTTTCAAAGTTAAAATTCATAACAGGCTTATCGGTGTCTCTTCTTTCAATATTAATGGTTGTATATTATGACCGACCCTGTGGTAAGACACCAATATAATTCAATATCATAGGAATGATATATTTCATGTTGATTATTCTTGCATCCAGCCTTAATTATACAGTTATGTTGGTTTCCATGGTTGTGTATTGGGCGTTATGACCCGTCCGGCGATAAACCGCTAGGATAGTTTTTATATATTGCATGCAGGAACAGATTCAACACTACTGATAGTGTAAGGGATGTAAAGCATATGTTCACACGACGAACAAAAGTGTTGTACGCAGCACAATATGCACGATGGCATAAGCAGAACATGAAGTTTTAAGCTAGCCTATTACAAGGAGCTTGGAACCCAAAAGGATAATATTGTTTTTACTCTCGCACATAGCAGATGATAAACTGGAGCCGGTTCATGAATCCTGGCCGGGTTGACTAGATGGTTGCGACTCATCCCTTGTCGGTTCGTCCTCCTCCACTGTTTGGAAATTGGATTTGGACCAATCAAATCCATGAAGGACGACGAACTCAGCCTCATCATCAATCAGACCGGACGGGTCAACTTCAGGGGCAAAAGTGTGCTTGCAAATCGGTGGGATTAAGTCCGTCACTTGATATGAAGGAGTGGCCATCTTCTTATTTTCTGCAACAAACCCCGGCTGATACTTGGTGAGATTGGTTTCTTCAGCAATGATGGTCGCATGAGGACGAATCTCTTTCACACAGGCAGCAAAGTCTTCTTATTGAAGGGGCTTCCATCTTCTTTAAAGCTGGCGTACCCCCTGGCTACGTCCGCCGGGTCTAACTCTGGTACCCAGGCTTTGGAGCGGCTCAAAGCAGTTACGGCTCCGGCTCTCGCACAAGAATGCTTGACTTCCTGAAACCTGGCGGGTAAGATGATGGACAGCTTCTTCAAGACATCACTCAATAAGTTTGGTCCTTGGTTAGCTTGGGAGATAATGGCAAGAGCCCACTGAGCTCCAGTATACAATTGCTCCACAAGAGTGTAAACCGCCTTGAGCTTTATCAGACTATCTTGACTCAGATTGCTGCTCCGGGGACCTATGAAGTGTTCCCAATGAGTTAAGTAGGCGACTTACATTATGGTGACAAATATAGACTTTGAGTAAGTAATAAGGTGATTTACCGAAGATTGCAGAAACCATCTGAGACACATGGTTCTTTAAACCGGTGAGTTCAGCGGTAACTTCTTTCAAAGCCGCCTCGGCCATTTCAGCACGCTGTGTCAGGGCAGTCTTCTCATTAGCCCAAGCCTTTTTCTCTGCACTAAAACTGGTCTTTAGTTTCTCTGCTTCAGATACACTCAGTTGGAGTTTGGATTCAATTTTCTTTGTTTCAATCTCCTGAGTCGACGGTCGGGTCTTGGCTTCAGACAATTGAGATTCCAGTTCTGCGGTTGCAACCTGTATACAAAATAAGGTTGTTAGTTTCATGGCGGATTATAAAAGCAAGTCCCAAGTGCTTTTGCAAGTAATAACACTTGGCACTTGGGGGCTAATGTCCGTCAGCGCAATTTTATTGTCAAAGGAATTGGATTTTTTTCCAGAAGTCCCAAGTGCTTTGCAAGCAATAACACTTGGCACTTGGGGGCTAATGCATTTTGCTATTTTTCCTACCAAAGGTAAGCGGGATATGTTATTAATAGCCTCAGCCAGCTCATAAGGATATCTGGTCAAAGTATTTGTTTCTTCCATATTGGCTACAAGGACCAGCTCATTCATACTGATTAAACCGGCCCTTGGGGACTACACATGCAAATTGAAAGAACTATCAGCATCCGGTTTGGTTGTAAACCGGGAATCGAAAGGAGTCCAAGGCAAAAGCTTATAAGTCTATTAAAAGTCTACGGATCATTCACTCTTATCATACTCCGCAGACTTGGGGGCTGCCATGGTACATAACTTATATAAACCAGAGAACATACCTCATATTTTTGGTACATCTGTTTGACCATTTCAATCTCTAAGTCACGGCTGGAGTTGACTTGGCTAAGATAGCCAGATAGTACTTCACCAATACTCAGATGGATGTAGTGGGAGACATCAAACCTCACTTTCTTCCTCTCTATGACTTCTTGCTTTGCGGAGTGTTTGGCCAGCATAGTCGGATTGCCTGGTTCAATGAATCTGGTACTAGTGATTAAAACATCATTGTCGTAAGTCTCTGGCGGGTTAGCTGAGCTTGACGGTTCAGCAGTGGATGGATTAAGAACGGTTTCATCAACAGATGGCTTAGGAAGATCTGATTGAACGTTGATACCAGGGTCTTCCGGTGCTTCAGTTTGTTCCGGGGCAAGAGTCGGTTGCGCCGGTTCAACGGCTTTTGGATCCTCAGTTGGTTTTGCCACTTTTGCTTTCTTGGGCTTTGCTTGACCACTAAGAAGAATTTGATGAGTCAGTATAACAATACGAGCAGAAAGGTGCATAAGAAGGATAATTATCTTTACCCGGGGTGGTCTTAAAAGCCGGCAGCTGAGTTTGTGAAGAATCACCAGAGGAGGAACGAGAAATCTCCTGCAAAGTGGAATTATAGTTGAGTGACTTATAAAAGTGACTCGTTCATCAGAGTTAAGATTTAAAAGAACCTCATTTTGGCATTTCCGAGGGGTTTTGGTAAGCCAGAGGGTAACTCATCGTCTCCACTGGTCTGGGTCTGACGGCGGCTCTCATGTTGATGTTGTTTCAAAAGAAAATGAGGATCCAAATAAGCCAAGCGGCATGAAAACCTTACTTTCCGAGTTACCCGCCGAAGTTTCTGCCTTGGTAAAGGTTCTGAGTCGGAGGAAATAATAGTTACCTCTTCTTCAGCTGCCTGGCTGGCCCTCTTGTCCTCCTGATAATAGTCAGTGTCAATAAGGTTATCAAAAAGCAGGCCAAGAGAGTCAAGGGCTACCTCCGACTCAGAGATGTCATCCAACTTGAGTAAGTCAGAAGCAGTTGTTTTATTCTTAGATTTTCTGGCGGTTTTCTTGGCGTCTATTGCAGCGGCTCTAGCTTTTTTGGCAGCCTCATGATCATATTTAGCATTCCAAAATTCAGATTTAGCCTGTCGAAAAATAACATGTTGAAACTCATGCAAATACTTAACTGTTGAGGAAAAAGGAGTCAAGAGGATTTACCTCTGGTGCCGGGTTAAGCTTGCAGAAAGGATTCAACCCTACTTTGTTGCAGTCTTCATATTTGTTGTTGACGAGGGTGGTCGCCATTCCAACAATGGCTTCTTCGGTCAGACGTAGGGAGCTATGACATAACGGATCGTCTATTCCTCCGGTATAGTTGCACATCAAGTCAGATTGGCGGCTCAGAGGGATGATCCGCCATGCGATCCAACAGCGGATCAAGTTAACTCTAGTTAAGCCATTTCCCAGCAAGGCTTGAACCCTTTTGATTGTTGGGATAAGTTTCTTGCGTTCAGCGGCAGAAAGTTTATCAGGGAGTAAATATTTAGCGTTAAGACGCTCAGCGCGATAACCCGACATTGGTTTTTCATCAGCCGGCGACGTGTCTTTGCAATAGAACTAGGTTTGGTTCCAGTCCTTGGGATGGCTTGGCAAGAATACTAGAGGAAAGACAACATCTCGTCTACGCTGAATCGAAATCCCGCCAAGTTCCAAGCTGGGGCCGTTGGTGTACTCATTCTGGCGGTTCAAATAGAAGTATTCTCTGAAGAGTTCAACAGTAGGTTCTTCTTGAAGATAAACCTCGCAGAAAACTTGGAAGTTACACATGTTTGATATGGAATTGGGTCCAATGTCTTGCTGATGAAGCTTGAAAAAATGCAGAACATCTCTAAAGAATTTTGAGTCGGGCGGCGAAAAGCCCCGGTTCATATGATCAGTGAAGAAATTTTACCATCCTTTGGCTGAGGTCTTTATTCGGCCGGGTCAGGGGCGCGGTAAGACATGACGCTCTTCTCTGGTAAATATCCGACAGTGACAAAATCCTTTAGAGTATCTTCAGTGACTGTGGAAGTGACCCAGTTGCAAACTGTCGTCATCTTCGGCGGCATGGCGAAAAGACAATCTAAAAGGAAGTAATTTACCGGCTCAAATTAATTGGTGGAATTACAAGCTAATGACTGCAGTACAGATGTATAATGGCGGCTTAAATAAGGGCTAATGGTATATTAAGGAAAAATAAGCCGGCATGGTAAGCCGCCATGAATAAAGATACTCAAGAGTTGCCAGCAACGAAAAGTTGGCTAAGTACTAAGATAAACAAGTTTCACAGGCTGCAGCTATTATTTTGGATCAAAGGTTGTTCAGAAAAGGAAAAATAAATCTAGACCTAAAAATTAGTACATATGAGTTCATGAGCTTGCACAAGATTTTTTCTTCCAGAAAAGGAGATCTACTGATATCAAAGGTAGAAATAAAACAACTACCACATTGGTTTAACATAGTTTTTAGATCAAAGAAGCTCGTGGTGCAGCTTGGAAGATGAACTACGACGAAATAAGAAGAACACAAAGAAGCTCGCAAACCCTAGTGCGGATCTAAGGTATGAGAAGGCAGAAACTTACAGCTACAGATCTGCTGCGGAGGGTCGCCGCCGTTACCTGGATCGACTCAGGCTGATGCAGCGGCCGAGGTTGAGGAAGACGAGGTGCTCTGTGGCGGCGGTGGAGCTCGAGCGACAGAGGGGTTGCGAGACAAAGAAGGAAGAAGGAGAAAAAATGGGAGATGGCTTTCGGATCCTATTTATAAGGAGATAGGGAACAGACAGGTGAAAAATACGAGGATACCAAAAATATGGTTATCCAGCTACGAGGACGCCTCGATTCTCAGGATAATCATTAAAATAAAGATCCATTGAGATATGTTAAATGAAGTGTGAAGTAATGGCAGATAACGTCATGGCGGGTTATCACAAATCCTGGAGATGACGTCATGGCGGGTTACAAATTTTTGCACAATAAAGAGCAGAAGATTTCCTATAAGTGTTGAAGATTGACATGAACCAGTTCAAATCAATCTAGGGCCTAATGTTGGGGATATAACTATTAGGTATGACCCGCCCAGGAGGGATCGGGTTATAGCTATGGAGATTCATGAAGCTCAAGATAGCTCTAGAAGATGGCGGTTTAGTTAAGGGCCCAAGACCCAAAGGTGACTCAAGGCCCGTAGAGATAAACCACCATATGTACAAAACTTGCATTGTAAGGCAGGAATAGTTAGAGACCGAGTCGGACACTGTTTGTGAGCCGGCCGGGGGCAGCCTCTTTATATAAAGGGACGACCCGACGGCGGTTCAGGAAGAGTAAGATCAGATCGAAAGCTAGGTCAAGCGGATTCGCTCCCTAGTAATCAAAACATAATCAATACCACCTCAAACTGGATTAGGCTTTGACCTTAACCGCAAGGGGGCAAACCAGTATAACCCTCATGTCCTTTGTCCTGTTTTAACCCCTTTAAGCTTCCTAGTTGCGATGGCTCCATGATTAAGTCCTTCCACTAGGATATCTGCTGTGGCAATTCCACGACAAGCAGCATTATCACGCTGAAGACATTTAGACATGGTGGTTCAAATCCTTCCTGAGCGGAACTGATCTGTTGAGCGCGGAGTGACTCGTTCTCCTTTTGAAGATCTTCATGAGCCGATCTCAAGTTCTCAAGCTCTTGCTTCCTTTGAAGATAATCATAGGAGAGCTTTTCATGAATAGTTGAGAGAGTTTCATGACGACTTTCAAGTTCCTCATACTTAACATGAAGACTTTTAATGTCTTCAATTAAGGATTGAGTTCGAGTCATTTCCGTGTCCAACGGGTCATCGCTTTTGTCTAACAGTTTTTGAATATGTTGCATAGCATTATGTTGTTCAGTTGCAATTTTAGCAAGTGTTTTGTAGCTAGGTTTAGATTCACATTCAGAGTCATCTTCACTTGATGTTTGATAGTAAGCATCGCGTGAGTTTACATTGGCATCACGTGCCATGAAGTAGTAGGTGGGTGCAGAGTCATACTCATCATTAGCATCAGCGTTGGTGACGAGGCCATTGTCTTCACTGTTGAAGATGGACTTGACGATGTATGCTGAAGCTAGAGCCAGGCTTGCCACGCCTGAATCAGATTCCTCTTCAGACTCCACCTCCACCTCCTCAGATGCAGACTCCTCCTCTGAATCTATCTCCTTGCCAACAAACGCATGAGCCTTGCTGGATGAGCTCTTCTTGTGTGATGAAGACTTCGACGAAGACTTGGAAGAAGACTTTGAGGATTTCTTCTTCTTATTGTCATCAAAATCATATTCCTTGCCCTTCTTCTTCTTCTTCTTGTTATTCTCATTGTCCCATTGAGGACATTCAGAGATGTAGTGACCAAGTTTCTTGCACTTGTGGCATGTTCTCTTCTTGTAGTCACGGGAGGAAGCTTCATCATTTCTTGAGCTGGATCTTGAAGACTGTCTGGAGCCTTTCTTCTTGGTGAACCTCTGGAACTTCTTCACTAGCATGGAAAGTTCCTTTCCAATGTCTTCGGGGTCCTCAGAATTGTAGTCAGATTCTTCTTCAGATGAGGAAATAGCCTTTTCCTTCAAAGCACGACTTCGGCCATAGTTGGGACCATAGATATCTCTTTTCTCAGATAACTGGAACTCATGTGTGTTGAGCCTCTCAAGTATGTCAAACGGATTGAGAGTCTTGAAGTCATGGCATTCTTGAGTCATCAGGGCCAAGGTGTCAAATGAGCTGTCGAGTGATATCAAGAGTGTCTTGACGATTTCATGCTTGGTGATCTCCGTGGCGCCGAGTGCATGAAGCTCATTTGTGATGTCAGTGAGGCGATCAAACGTCAGTTGAACATTCTCATTGTCATTTCTCTTGAAGCGGTTGAAGAGGTTGCGAAGAACAATGATCCTTGAGTCTCTCTGGGTTGAGACGCCTTCATTGACCTTGGAGAGCCAGTCCCAGACTAGCTTCACAGTTTCCAGAGCACTCACACAACTATATTGTCCTTTGGTCAGATGACCACAGATGATGTTCTTGGCAGTAGAATCCAGTTGAATGAACTTCTTGACATCAGCTGGGGTGACACCTTCACCGGCCTTGGGAACGTTGTTCTTGATGACATACCAGAGGTCAACATCAATGGCTTCAAGATGCATTCACATCTTATTCTTCCAGTAGGGGTAATCAGTGCCATCGAAGACAAGGCACACAGCGGAGACTTTGATTATCCCTGCAGTCGACATAGCTAAAACTCTAGGTGGTTAAACCGAATCACACAGAACAAGGGAGCACCTTGCTCTGATACCAATTAAAAGTGCTAGTTATGAAAGTCTTCAAAACACGGGGGCTTTGAAGACAAACAGTAGAAATGAACCTATTGATATGCAGCGGAAGGTAGACTACACTAGACAAGCATAGTCAAGTAAGCAATGATGTGAAAGCATGAAGACTATCAGCAGCTAGGTAGTATGGATCAGGATGGAAGATAATATGAAGCCAAACAACAATAGTCTTCACACAATGAAGTCAATCAGATCATGCAAGAAGGCAATGACTTCACGAAGACAAACTGTAAGTAAAGAGAGGTAAAGGATAGAACCAGTTGCTTGGTGAGGACAAGGATTTGTTGGACCAGTTCCAGTTGCTGTGACAACTATACGTCTGGTTAGGGAGGCTGAGATTCAACTCAGAAGACCGCGTCTTCACCTTATCCCCCTTGAGCTAAGGACACACAGTCCTCGCCCAATCACTCTGGTAAGTCTTCAAAGTAGACTTCCAAACCTTCACAGACTTCGTTCACCGGCGATCCACAATGACTCTTGGATGCTCAAAACGTGATGCCTAACCGGCTGGAGGATTCACAGTCCTCAAGTGTAACAAGTCTTCAGATCACGCAGACAGAAAGACTTCAGTGATGCCTAAGACTCTTTGGCTCTGGGTGTTTAGGGCTTTGTCCTCACAAGGATTTCTCTCTCAAAAGCTTCGGAGGTGGGTTGCTCTCAAGCGACAAATTTATGGTGTAGGGGTGGGCTATTTATAGCCAGGAGGCAACCCGACATGATTTGTCCGAAATGACCCTCGGTCACTAAGGAACTAACACGTGTCTAACGGTTAGATTTCAAACACACGCGGCAACTTGACTTGGGCTACAAATAAAGCTGACTCATCTAGCTCTGGATAAGATTTGCTCTCATTGTCTTCACTCGAAGACATAGGATTTGGTTGAGCATCACTTCAGTCACACCGACTTTGTTCACTTGGACCCCACTTAACAGTACGGTGGTTCCTATGACTCAACAAAGAAGAAAAGGAAACTACGAAACAACTATGTCTTCGCAATCCATAGTCTTCATGCGATGTCTTCTCATGTCATAGTCTTCAATGTGAATCTCTTCACAGACCACCATTGTCTTCAATGTCTTCACACATTTTTAGGGGCCATCTCTGGTAGGTAAACCGAATCAATGAGGGACTACTACATGTGTTATCCTGCAATTCTCACAAACACATTAGTCCCTCAACCAAGTTTGTCGTCAATACTCCAAAACCAACTAGGGGTGGCACTAGATGCACTTACAGAGTCCCTGTTGAAGAACATCGTATAGTAACATTACTTAGCAATGAAGTTTAGCTTGAAAAATAATGTATGCAAAAGATGCACTGATGACAAATAGTAAAAATCTTACCATCTTTCCTAAATAGATGTGACCGTAGTTCAA
Organism: Triticum dicoccoides; assembly: GCF_002162155.2. Lineage (NCBI taxonomy): Eukaryota > Viridiplantae > Streptophyta > Magnoliopsida > Poales > Poaceae > Triticum > Triticum dicoccoides. Next base: position 551,894,210 of record NC_041384.1, read on the forward strand.
TACGATCACTATTCGTTGCATGTTTTGAGTACTAAGATTTTTAAATTCAGGAAAATAATTTCTCTTGACAGCATCAAGATCCTCAAGCCATGAAACATAATGACTTATCTCCTCGCAGTTTAGTTCAGCCCTGAGGCAGTGGACGGTCCTGTCTACCAAGCGCTGGACATGTTTGCTTGAAAGGAAATAAGCTGTCAATAGAAATTAGTTGTCAACTATTTTTGAATAAACAATATCAAAGACATAAATATGGTTGAGAAAACTCATATAATGGTACAACTGGAGGCGTCTGCACATCGACCCAAATGTCTCTATTACCTTCAATATCATCTTCGGGACGAATATCAAAGGTGATAAACATATTAGGCTCAAATGCATAAGACTTGCATAGTGCTTGCCAAGTTTTGCATTCAAAATAGGTGTAGGTGTCTACATTGTATAATTTGACATTGAAGGTATAACCATGCTCGGTCTTCAGGTAAACTCTCTTTACCTCCATAGTTTTGTTAGGACTAGAACATATCTTATCCAAGACAAAAATTCTTGCATGGCAGGGGATACGCTAGTAGAATAGTGAAAATTTAAAATTATAAGTTGAAGCAAATGAAGCATAAGTCATGCTTAATTACGAAAAAAGATTGTCGTTGTGATTTACTATATCCACTTTGAAGTTCTCATCTAACTTCATGCTGAAGCGTCTACCATCAACTAGGAAATTTCATCCCATAGGCCGCGCTGGCCTTCACGGTATTCGCACATAATGAAATTGTTTTCGTCGTCAAATGACATTTCCTATGTTCATAGGTGAAACATTAAACACTTATTAGTTCTATTAATTCAACTAGTTCTATTAATTCAACTAGTTCAACTAATTAACTCAACTAATTCAACTAAGCACTTTCTAAAAATATACCTAAATAAAGTAGCTCAACTAATTCAACTAACTAGTTCAACTAATTCAACTAATCCAACTAAACTAGTTCTATTAATTTTCTTACTAAAAATAAAGTAGCTAGTTCTATATAATATAATTTTAATTAGATGATCAAATCTCATATACCTAAATTTAATATATATATATATATATCTAATTCATCTAACATTAATATATCTAATTCATCTATAACTAAAAGTATAAAAAAACTAACTCATCTAACATTAATATCTAGCTAATTCATCTAACATTTATATATATAATCTAACATTTATATATATAATCTAACATTTATATGAACTAAAAGTATAATAAACAGAAAATAGAAAATTCATCTAACATATATTTATGTCTGTGTGTGTGTGTGTGTTAATTACTTATGTGTCTGTGTGTACTGTGTGTGTGTGCGCATCTGCACAGAGGCCGCCGGTGAGCGGCCGGGCGCGGGGTCGATCTTACAGCAGGGTGAGGACCGTCGACGCAAGGCGACGGGGACGGGCCGGGGCAATGACGGGGGCGGCACAGGGACAAGGGCGGCACAGGGACGGGGGCGGCAACGACGTCAACGGGGCGACGAGGACGACGATGGGGGCGGCGATGGGGACGACGCAGGGACGGGGGCGGCGAGGACAGCGACGGGGGCGGCGCGGGGACGGGGGCGGCAACGGGGGCGGCGCAGGGAACGGGCGCGACGAACATATGAAGAACTAAACTAACTAAAAATTTTGTAAGTGCGGTTTATATAGGGGAGGCCTTTAGTGCTGGTTGGAGCCACCAACCGGTACTAAAGGTCAATTTTGGCAGCCCAAGGGGCGGGAAGCGCACCCTCTTTAGTACCGGGTCATGGCTCCACCGGGTACTAAAGACTAGCCCTTTAGTACCGGCTCGAGCCAGGAACCGGTACTAGAGAGGGTGCGCTCCCGTTCTGCGGTGCACAAAGTTTAGTCCCACCTCGCCGAGCGAAGGACAGCCGCACTGATTTATAAACCCAGCTGCGGCTGCTCCTTCGAGCTCCTCTCTAAAGTAGGCTTCTGGGCCTAACTTTGATGCGCTTCCCTGTGAGACTGCTGGGCCTTATGGGCCTACGTAACCACGCCCAAGGCCGAGCAGGCCCATTGGGCAGCGCTGAAATAATTTTTTATATAATTTTTTTCCTTTCTGCTTTATATATTTTCTTCTATTTATTTCTGAGTAGTTTTTTGCTGTATTTAGAGTTTCTTTGTGAATATTTTTGCATTAGGTACAAAAAATTTGAATAGTTTAAATTTGAATTATTTGAAATTTGTGTGAATCACTAGTTTGTGAATAACTTAACTTTAAAAATAGAATTTTCAGTGATTATTTTCTCTTATGTTTAATATTAGTGTGTTTTATCATTATATTCAAATTGGTAATACGTCCAGAGTTGTAATAAGTTATTAAAATTTTGAATAGCCGGTGTAACAGATGAGTTTTTGTCCTAAACCCTGATACTTCGAAAGAGATTGTCGAGTTTGTACACAAAGTGCATCTAGTTTTTGCCGTAACCCTCTCTACTTTTTTGCACATGCTATGTGGGTGAAATGATGATACCATGCCAAGTTTCAACCTTTTCAGAGTTCATTTGTAGTGCTTTTCAATTTTAGGGTCATTTTAGCTCAAAACAAACCAGTAAATGCATGAAAAATAGCAAATGAAGGCACAAAGGGTTGAAAGTTGACGACATGGCTTTGAATGGTGCATAATGAATGCACAAAGAGTCCTGAGTTGTAATAAGTTTAAACAATTAAGTGCCTTTTGTAACAGATGAGTTTTCGTCCTAAACCCTGATACTTTGAAAGAGATTGTCCAGTTTGTACATGAAGTGCATCTAGTTTTTGCCGTAACCCTCTCTACTTTTTTGCACATGCTATGTGGGTGAAATGATGATACCATGCCAAGTTTCAACATTTTCAGAGTTCATTTGTAGTGCTTTTCAATTTCAAGGTCATTTTAGCTCAAATCAAATCAGTAAATGCATGAAAATAGCAAATGAAGGCACAAAGGGTTGAAAGTTGACGACGTGGCTTTGAATGGTGCATAATGAATGCACAAAAAGTCTGGAGTTGTAATAAGTTTTTAAAAAATGAAGTGCCTTTGTAACAGATGAGTTTTCGTCCTAAACCCTGATACTTCGAAAGAGATTGTCCAGTTTGTACACAAAGTGCATCCAGTTTTTGCCGTAACCATATCTACTTTTTTGCACATGCTATGTGGGTGAAATGATGATACCATGCCAAATTTCAACCTTTTTAGAGTTCATTTGTAGTGCTTTTCAATTTTAGGGTCATTTTAGCTCAAAACAAATCAGTGAATGCATGAAAAATAACAAATGAAGGCACAAAGGGTTGAAAGTTGACGACATGGCTTTGAATGGTGCATAATGAACGCACAAAAAGTCTGGAGTTTTAAAACATGTAAAAATATACATAAAAATACATTGATCATCAATGATCTTTTTGTGTAGAATCTGAATTGTCAATAGGAATCTTCCCCGGCTTATTCCTATTGCGGCCACAGATCCTACACATAGAGTTCAATGAACACCAAGTGGTTGTGATAGTTTGAGCAGTAACATATTTAAGGTGGTAAAAACCCTCTTAGGGGAGCGAAGTGGGACTAAAAAACCACTGCATGGCGAAATTTTGGTGCCGGTTTGTGGCATGAACCGGTACTAAAGGGGCTGGTGGGGCCTGTCGGTGTCAAAACCGGCGGATCTCGGGTAGGGGGTCCCGAACTGGGCGTCTAAGGTCGATGGTAATAGGGGGCAAGGGACACAATGTTTACCCCAGTTCAGGCCCTCTCTATGGAGGTAATACCCTACGTCCTGCTTGATTGATATTGATGAATATGTGTATTACAAGAGTTGATCTACCTCGAGATCGTAATGGCTAAACCCTAGAGGTCTAGCTTGTATGGCTATGATAATGAAAAATCTCTCCAATCTGGACTAAGTCCTCCGATTTATATAGACACCGGGAGGATCTAGGGTTACACAAGGTCGGTTACAAAGAAAGGAATCTACATATCTGGTCGTCAAGCTTGCCTTCCACGCCAAGGAGAGTCCCATCCGGAAACGGGTGTTGTCTTTGGTCTTCGTATCTTCACAGCCCATCAGTCCGGCCCATGGCTAACAGGCCGGACGCCCGAGGACCCCTTAGTCCAGGACTCCCTCATGGCCACAGCCTGCCGACAGCCTGCCACAAACTCTTTAGTACCGGTTTGTGGCACGAACCGGTATTAAATGTTCTCCATGGACCGGTACTAATAAGTGCCACCCGCCTAGCCATTTGAACCGGCACTAATGGTCACATTAATGCCAGTTCAGCTACAAACCGGGACTAATGTGCTGAACATTAGGCCCTTTTCCTACTAGTGTGTGTATCACTACTATCACGATTTAGTAAAAACAGACCACTCATCAAGGGTGCATGACCATAAAAGATATTATTCATATAAATGGAACAACCATTATTCTCTGATTTAAATGAATATCCGTCTCGCATCAAACAAGATCCAGATATAATGTTCATGCTCAACGCTGGTGTAACACCCATAGTGTCTTGCTACAGCAACCCCCTATGATTAAACTAATCATTTTTTTAAACAGTCCTTGGTCACTTTGATCAAAATTCCATTTCAAATTCTAGTTGAATTCAATTTGAATTTATGTGTGAAATTCAAAAATGCTCAGACATGAAAACTGTAATGTTCATCATGTGGAACATATTCTTCCGGTAATATTGGTGGTGAACCAACATTTTTGCAAAATGTCTAAGTGGCCTAAAAATAGCTAAAACAGAAAAGCTTTAAAAAAACAAAAACAAAAGTTAAAACCCCCACCCTCCCTAGTGGGCCTCGTGGCCCAGCTAGCCATTGCTGGCCAGGCCGGCCCGCTCCCTCACGCCCCCCTGGCCTATTAGTCCACTCCCTCCCCGTAACTCTAACCCCGCATGACCCCCACTCCTCCTAGTTCCCCACTCCCCCTCCCTCACCCGATCCCATCTGGATCGAGATCGGGGCAGCGAGCCCCGACCACCTCGCCGTCGCCCCTCGCCACCTCATCGTTGCCCGCCTCTCCGTCTCCTCCCGCACGGCGCGCCCCGACCCTGAGCCTTCCCCTGACGCCGTTGCCTCGCCGCTCGCCGTCGTCGGACCCCGACGCCTACGCCACCACCCAATGTCTCCACCGTCACCTCACCGCCCGACCCCGCTACCGCGCGGAGTTCCCCCTTGACGGACCGCCCATCACCACCCCCTCGAGCTCGCACGCGACCCCCCTGTGAGCCTCTGATACATCCATTTTGCATCATGCTTTTATATCGATGTTTATCGCATTATGGACTGTTATTTCACTTTATGTCACAATACTTATGGCTATTCTCTCTTATTTTACAAGGTTTACATAAGGAGGGAGAATGCCGGCAGTTGGAATTCTGGTCTGGAAAAGGAGCAAATATTAAAGACCTATTCTGCGCAACTCCAAAAGTCCTGAAACTCCACGGAACGTCTTAAAAGAAATAAAGAAAAATCCACGCCAAAGATGAAGGCCAGGGCGCCCACACCCTTCTCACGAGGGTGGGGGGTGCCCCCCCCCCCCTAGGGCGCGCCCCCTGGTGGCTCTCCGATGCCCATATTCTCCTATATGAGGTCTTTCGATGAGAAAAAAAGAAGGAGGAACTTTTCGGGACGAGACTCCGCCGCCACGAGGCGGAACCTTGGCGGATCCAATCTAGAGCTCCAGCAGAGCTGTTCTGCCGGGGATACTTCCCTCCCAGAGGGGGAAATCATCACCATCGGCATCACCAACGCTCCTCTCATCGGGAGAGGGCAATCTTCATCAACATCTTCACCAGCACCATCTCATCTCCAAACCCTAGTTCATCTCTTGTATCCAATTCTTGTCTCAAAGTCCGGGATTGGTGCTAGTAGGTTGCTAGTAGTGTTGATTACTCCTTGTAGTTGATGCTAGTTGGTTTAATTGGTGGAAGATCATATGTTCAGATCCTATATGCATATTATTACCCCTTGATTATGAACATGAATATGCTTTGTGAGTAATTACATTCGTTCCTGAGGACAAGGGAGAAGTCTTGCTATGAGTAGTCATGTGAATTTGGTTTTCGTTTGATATTTTGATAAGATGTATGTTGTCTAGCCTCTAGTGGTGTTATGTGAACGTCGACTACATAAAACTTCACCATTATTTGGGCCTAGAGGAAGGCATTGGGAAGTAATAAGTAGATGATGGGTTGCTAGAGTGACAGAAGCTTAAACTCTAGTTTATGCGTTGCTTCGTAAGGGGCTGATTTGGATCCATATGTTTCATGCTATGGTTAGGTTTACCTAATACTTTTGTTGTAGTTACGGATGCTTGCAATAGAGGTTAATCATAAGTGGGATGCTTGTTCAAGTAAGAACAGCACCCAAGCATCGGTCCACCCACATATCAAATTATCAAAGTATCGAACGCGAATCATATGAACGTGATGAAAACTAGCTTGACGATATTCCCATGTGTCCTCGGGAGCGCTTTTCCTATTATAAGAGTTTGTTCCGGCTTGTCCTTTGCTACAAAAGGATTGGGCCACCTTGCTGCACTTTATTTACTTTTGTTACTTGTTGCTCGTTACAATTTATCCTATCACAAAACTATCTGTTACCACTTATTTCAGTACTTGCACAGAATACCTTGCTGAAAACCGCTTATCATTTCCTTCTGCTCCTTGTTGGGTTCGACACTCTTACTTATTGAAAGGACTACGATAGATCCCCTATACTTGTGGGTCATCAAGACTCTTTTCTGGCGCCGTTGCCGGGGAGTGAAGCACCTTTGGTAGGTGGAATTTGGTAAGGAAAAATTTATATAGTGTGCTGAAATTTACTGTCACTTGTTACTATGGAAAGTAATTCTCTGAGGGGCTTGTTCGGGGTATCTTCACCCCGTCCAGTAGAGCAAAGAGTTGCTCCTCAACCTACTGAACCTATTGAAAATGAAATTCCTTATGAGTATCCTTCAGGTATGATAGAAAAACTGCTAGCTAATCCTTTTACAAGAGATGGAACAAAGCATCCTGATGAGCACTTAATATATGTGGATGAAGTTTGTGGATTATTTAAGCTTGCAGGTATACCCGATGATGTTGCTAAGAAGAAGGTCTTCCCTTTATCTTTGAAGGGAGACGCATTGATATGGTATAGGCTATTAGATGATATGAGATCATGGGACTATAAAAGATTGAAGCTGGAATTTCATCAAAAGTATTACCCTATGCATCTTGTTCATCCTGATCGCAATTATATATATAATTTCTGGCCTCGCGAAGGAGAAAGCATCGCTCAAGCTTGGGGAGGCTTAAATCAATCTTATATTCATGCCCCAATCATGAGCTCTCGAGAGAAATAATTATGCAAAGTTTTTATGCTCGGCTTTCTGAAAACAATCGCACCATGCTCGATACTTCTTGTGTTGGCTCTTTTATGATGAAGACTATTGAATTCAGATGGAATTTATTGGATAGAATTAAATGCAACTCTGAAGATTGGGACCTCGACGAAGGTAAGGAGTCAGGTATGACACCTAAGTTTGATTGTGTTAAATCTTTTATGGATACCGATATTTTCCGTAAGTTTAGCACTAAATATGGACATGACTCTGAGATAGTAGCTTCTTTCTGTGAATCTTTTGCTACTTATGTTGATATCCCTAAGGAGAAGTGGTTTAAATATCATCCTCCCATAGAAGTAAAAGTAGCTGCACCTATTAAAGTTGAAGAAAAGACTGTCACTTATAATGATCCTATTGTTCCTACTTCTTATATTGAGAAACCACCTTTCGCTGTTAGAATAAAGGATCATGCTAAAGCTTCAACTGTTGTTCATAAAAGCAATATTAGAACTTATACACCTCCTGAGCAAGTTAAAGTAGAACCTAATATTGCTATTGTTAAAGATCTCTTGTCTGATAATATTGATGGGCATGTTATTCAGTTCGAAGGTGAAACTGCTAGAATTGCTAAACCTTGTGCTAAAGATAAACATAGACCTGTGGTAGGCGTGCCTGTTATTTCTGTTAAAATAGGAGATCATTGTTATCATGGCTTATGTGATATGGGTGCGAGTGCTAGTGTTATACCGCATACTTTATACGAAGAAATTAAGAATGAAATTGCACCCGTTGAGTTAGAAGATATTGATGTTACTATTAAACTTGCTAATAGAGATACTATTTCAGCAATGGGAATTGTTAGAGATGTTGAAGTCTTGAGTGGGAAAACTAAATATCATGCTGATTTTCTTGTTCTTGGTTCCCCACAAGATAGCTTTTGTCCCATTATATTTGGTAGACCCTTCTTGAATACTGTCAATGCTACCATAGACTGCACTAAGAATATTGTTACTGTTGGTTTGGATGATATGGTTCATGAGTTTAATTTCTCTAAATTTAGTAAACAACATTGTGAGGAAGAATTACCTAGTAAGGATGAAATTATTGGTCTTGCTTCTATTGCCATACCTCCTAGTGATCCTTTAGAACACTATTTGCTAGACCATGAAAATGATATGTTCATCAATGAAAGAAGGGAAATAGATGAAGTATTCTTTAAACAGGAACCTGTTCTGAAACACAATTTGCCTGTTGAAATCCTAGGGGATCCTCCTCCACCCAAGGGTGATCCCGTGTTTGAGCTTAAACCTTTGCCTGATAATCTTAAATATGCTTATCTTGATGAAAAGAAGATATATCCTGTTATTATTAGTGCTAACCTTTCAGAGCATGAAGAAGAAAGATTGTTGAAAACTCTGAAGAAGCATCGTGCTGCTATTGGATATACTCTGGATGATCTTAAGGGCATTAGTCCCACTCTATGTGAACATAAAATAAATTTGGAAGCAGATGCCAAACCAGTTCGTGATCCTCAATGACGTCTAAATCCTAAAATGAAAGAAGTGGTAAGAAAAGAAATACTAAAGCTTCTGGAGGGAGGTATAATCTATCCCGTTGCTGATAGTGAGTGGGTAAGTCCTGTCCATTGTGTCCCTAAGAAAGGAGGTATTATTGTTGTTCCTAATGATAAAGATGAATTGATTCCACAAAGAATTATCACAGGTTATAGGATGGTAATTGATTTCCGCAAATTAAATAAAGCTACTAAGAAAGATCATTACCCCTTACCTTTTATTGATCAAATGCTAGAAAGATTATGCAAACATACACACTATTGCTTTCTAGATGGTTATTCTGGTTTCTCTCAAATACCTGTGTCGGCTAGAGATCAATCAAAGACTACTTTTACATGCCCTTTTGGTACTTCTGCTTATAGACGTATGCCTTTTGGTTTATGTAATGCACCTGCTACCTTTCAAAGATGCATGATGGCTATATTCTCTGACTTTTGTGAAAAGATTTGTGAGGTTTTCATGGACGACTTTTCCGCCTATGGTTCCTCTTTTGATGATTGCTTGAGCAATCTTGATCGAGTTTTGCAGAGATGTGAAGAAACTAATCTTGTCTTGAATTGGGAAAAATGCCACTTTATGGTTAATGAAGGTATTGTCTTGGGGCACAAAGTTTCTGAAAGAGGTATTGAAGTTGATAAAGCCAAGGTTGATGCCATTGAAAAGATGCCATGTCCCAAGGACATCAAAGGTATAAGAAGTTTCCTTGGTCACGCCGGATTTTACAGGAGGTTCATTAAGGACTTCTCAAAAATTTCTCGGCCTCTGACTAATTTATTGCAAAAAGATATACCATTTGTCTTTGATGATGATTGTGTAGAAGCATTTGAAATACTTAAGAAAGCATTAGTCTCTGCACCTGTTGTTCAGCCACCTGATTGGAACCTACCCTTTGAAATTATGTGTGATGCTAGTGATTATGCTATAGGTGCTGTTCTAGGGCAAAGAGTTGATAAGAAATTAAATGTTATTCATTATGCTAGTAAGACTCTACACAATGCTCAAAGAAATTATGCTACTACTGAAAAAGAGCTTTTAGCAGTTGTATTTGCTTGTGATAAGTTCAGATCTTATATTGTTGATTCTAAAGTAACTATTCAAACAGATCATGCTACTATTAAATATCTTATGGAAAAGAAAGATGCTAAACCTAGACTTATTAGATGGGTTCTCTTGCTACAAGAATTTGATTTGCATATTGTTGATAGAAAGGGAGCTGAGAACCCCGTTGCAGACAACCTGTCTAGGTTAGAAAATATTCTTGATGACCCACTACCTATTAATGATAACTTTCCTGATGAACAATTAAATGTTATAAGTACTTCTCATAGTACTCCATGGTATGTTGATTATGCTAATTATATTGTTGCTAAATTTATACCACCTAGCTTCACATACCAGCAAAAGAAAAAGTTCTTCTATGATTTAAGACATTACTTTTGAGATGACCCACATCTTTATAAAGAAGGAGTAGATGGTGTTATTAGACGTTGTGTACCTGAGCATGAACAGGAACAGATCCTACGCAAGTGTCATTCCGAGTCTTACGGAGGACACCATGCTGGAGATAGAACTGCACATAAGGTATTGCAATCTAGTTCTTATTGGCCTACTCTCTTCAAGGATGCCCGTAAGTTTGTCTTGTCTTGTGATGAATGTCAAAGAATTGGTAATGTTAGTAGACGTCAAGAAATGCCTATGGATTATTCACTTGTTATTGAACCGTTTGATGTTTGGGGCTTTGATTATATGGAACCTTTTCCTGCCTCTAATGGATACACACATATTTTAGTTGCTGTTGATTACGTTACTAAGTGGGTAGAAGCTATTCCAACTAGTAGTGCTGATCATAACACTTATATTAAAATGCTTAAGGAAGTTATTTTTTTTAGGTTTGGAGTCCCTAGATATTTAATGATTGATGGTGGTTCACACTTTATTCATGGTGCCTTCCGTAAAATGCTTGCTAAATATGATGTTAATCATAGAATTGCATCCCCTTATCACCCACAGTCTAGTGGTCAAGTAGAGTTGAGCAATAGAGAGCTCAAATTACTTTTGCAAAAGACTGTTAATAGGTCTAGATAGAATTGGTCTAAGAAACTTGATGATGCATTATGGGCTTATAGAACTGCATACAAAAATCCTATGGGTATGTCTCCGTATAAAATGGTCTATGGAAAAGCATGTCACTTTCCTCTCGAACTAGAACATAAGGCATATTGGGCTATTAAAGAGCTCAGCTATGATTTTAAACTTGCCGGTGAGAAGAGGTTATTTGATATTAGCTCACATGATGAATGGAGAGCCCAAGCTTATGAAAATGCCAAGTTGTTTAAAGAAAAAGTTAAAAGATGGCATGACAAAAGGATACAAAAGCGTGAGTTTAATGTAGGTGATTATGTATTGCTATACAACTCTCGTTTAAGATTTTTTGCAGGAAAACTTCTCTCTAAATGGGAAGGCCCCTATGTTATCGAAGAGGTCTATTGTTCCGGTGCCATAAAAATCAACAACTTCGAAGGCACAAATCCAAAGGTGGTAAACAGTCAAAGAATTAAACATTATATCTCAGGTAATCCCATAAATGTTGAAACCAATATTATTGAAACCATAACCCCGGAGGAATACATAAGAGACACTTTCCGGAACGTTTCAGACTCCGAAAAGGAATAGGTATGTGGTACGGTAAGTAAACCGACTCCAAAACAATTTTAAGGCAATATTTCTCCATTTTGGATTATTTAGAAAAATAGAAAAATAAGTAGCAGTCCGGGAAGGACACGAGGGCCCCACGAGGGTGGTGGGAGCGCCCTATCCCCTGGGCGCGCCCCCTACCTCGTGAGCACCTCGTGTGCCTTCCGGACTCCGTTTTCTTGCACGTTACGTATTTTGGTCGGTAAAAATTCATTATATATTGTCCCGAAGTTTTTGACTCCCGTATCACGCAAAAATCTCCTGTCTTTGTTTCGAGCAGTCCCGTTGTATATTAAATCAATATGTCTTCCCAGGATTCGGAAGGAGAAAGCTATGGGGATGATTACTTAGCAAATCCAAAGGTCTATGGAGATGTGGAACATAATGGATGGACCACGGAGGAAGAAGAGGACTATGAACCCAAGGGGAAGGAGGAGACGAGCTCAGATGAAGATGAAGCACCATTGCCTCAACCTGGGGACATGCACGTGGAGTTCAAAAAGTCAAGTCTCCCTGATAGGGTAAAGAAACCCAAGTTCGAGTTTATCCCTTTTCGTCTCTTGCAGGAAAATAAGCAGGACCTATGCAAAAAGATATTAAACCTGGAGTGGGAAGTTGATGGTCTGAGGGATCAAAATGCCGTCCTCAAGCGCAAATTAAGGGAGAAGACTAAGCCATCAACTAAGCCAACATCACCACCACCTTCTTCACCAACCAAGGAGACATAATCACATGGGTATGGGCACTCCCCTTGGCAACTGCCAAGCTTGGGGGAGGTGCCCCGGTATCGTACCACAATCACAACTCTTATCTTTACCGTTTTTATTAGTTCGATCCTTTTGATAATATCTTGATCCAGTAGAATAAAGTTTATGTCATGATCTAGCTTTGAGTTTTGCTTTATGATCTCTCTATGTAATCGAGTCCGTGAGCTATATATAATAAAGATTAGTGTTGAGTCAAGGGCTTGATTATTTTGCTATGATCTTGGGTGAATAAAAGAAAGAGAAAAAGAATAAAAAGAAACAAAAAGTTCATATTGATCTTATTGAGAGTAATGACTTCACATAGAAAGAGTATGATGATTAAAAGTTGTTGGGAATTGACAGACATAGCTTTGGTCATTGTTGCAATTAATAGGAAGTAATAAGGAAAGAGAGGTTTTCACATATAGATATATTATCATTTACATCTTTTATGATTGGGAGCACTCATTAAAATATGACATGCTAAAGAGTTGATGTTGGACAAGGAAGACAATGTAATGAGTTATGTCTTTCTTATATCTGAGATAAAGTATGTTGTCACAGTTCCTCTAACTTGTTGAGCTTGCCTTTCCCCCTCATGCTAGACAAATTCTCAGCACCAAGTAGAAATACTACTTGTGCTTCCAAATATCCCTAAACCAGTTTTGCCATGAGAGTCCACCATATCTACCTATGGATTGAGTAAGATCCTTCAAGTAAGTTGTCATCGGTGCAAAGCAATAAGAATTGCTCTAAATATGTATGATTGATTGGTGTGGGAGAAATAAGCTTTACACGATCTTGTGTTGTGGAAGTAATAAAAGCGACGGACTACATAATAAAGGTTCATATCACAAGGGGCAATATAAAGTGACGTTCTTTCGCATTGAGATTTTATATATCCAACCATAAAAGCGCATGGCAACCTCTGCTTCCCTCTGCGAAGGGCCTATCCTTTATTATCATCTTCTACCTTATGCAAGAGTCACGGTGATCTTCACCTTTTCTTTTTCATTTTATCCTTTGGCAAGCTCAGCATGTTGGAAAGAACATGATATATACATATATATCTAATTGGATGTAGGGGAGCATGAACCATTATTGTTGACATTACCCTTGAGGTAAAAAGTTGTGGGGCAAAACTATAAGCCCCTATCTTTCTCTGTGTCCGATTAAAACTCCGTAACCACAAGTATTGCGTGAGTGTTAGTAATTATGGAGGACCAAATGATAGTTGAGTATGTGGACTTGCTTTTTAGCTCTGACATAGACTCTTTCTGATGTTATGATAAATTGCAATTGCTTCATTGACTGAGATTATAGTTTGTTGGAGCCCAATAAAGTTTTGATTTATACTTTTGCATTGTGAATAGATCATCACTTGAACATAAGTAATCATATGACAAAATCTATATATGTTGTTGTTATAAGAATAATCATGATGCCTTCATGTCCGTATTTTATTTTTATCGACGCCTCTACCTCTAAACGTGAGGACATATTTATTGTTATCGGCTTTTCGCTTGAGGACAAGCGAGGTCTAAGCTTGGGGGAGTTGATACGTCCGTTTTGCATCATGCTTTTATATCGATGTTTATCGCATTATGGGCTGTTATTTCACTTTATGTCACAATACTTATGGCTATTCTCTCTTATTTTACAAGGTTTACATAAGGAGGGAGAATACCGGCAGATGGAATTCTGGTCTAGAAAAGGAGCAAATATTAGAGACATATTCTGCGCAACCCCAAAAGTCCTGAAACTCCACGGAACGTCTTAAAAGAAATAAAGAAAAATCCACGCCAAAGATGAAGGCCAGGGGGCCCACACCCTTCTCATGAGGGTGGGGGGTGCCCCCCTAGGGCGCGCCCCCTACCTCGTGGGCCCCCTGGTGGCTCTCCGATGCCCATCTTCTCCTATATGAGGTCTTTAGATGAGAAAAAAAGAAGGAGGAACTTTTCAGGATGAGACTCCGCCGCCACGAGGCGGAACCTTGGCGGATCCAATCTAGAGCTCCAGCAGAGCTGTTCTGCCGGGGATACTTCCCTCCCGGAGGGGGAAATCATCACCATCGTCATCACCAACGGTCCTCTCATCGGGAGAGGGAAATCTCCATCAACATCTTCACCAGCACCATCTCATCTCCAAACCGTAGTTCATCTCTTGTATCCAATTCTTGTCTCAAAGTCCGGGATTGGTGCTAGTAGGTTGCTAGTAGTGTTGATTACTCCTTGTAGTTGATGCTAGTTGGTTTAATTGGTGGAAGATCATATGTTCAGATCCTATATGCATATTATTACCCCTCTGATTATGAACATGAATATGCTTTGTGAGTAATTACGTTCGTTCCTGAGGACAAGGGAGAAGTCTTGCTATGAGTAGTCATGTGAATTTGGTATTCGTTTGATATTTTGATAAGATGTATGTTGTCTAGCCTCTAGTGGTGTTATGTGAACGTCGACTACATAACACTTCACCATTATTTGGGCCTAGAGGAAGGCATTGGGAAGTAATAAGTAGATGATGGGTTGCTAGAGTGACAGAAGCTTAAACCCTAGTTTATGCATTGCTTCGTAAGGGACTGATTTGGATCCATATGTTTCATGCTATGGTTAGGTTTACCTTAATACTTTTGTTGTAGTTGTGGATGCTTGCAATAGAGGTTAATCATAAGTGGGATGCTTGTTCAAGTAAGAACAACACCCAAGCACCGGTCCACCCACATATCAAATTATCAAAATATCGAACGCGAATCATATGAACGTGATGAAAACTAGCTTGACGATATTCCCATGTGTCATCGGGAGTGCTTTTCCTATTATAAGAGTTTGTTCCGGCTTGTCCTTTGCTACAAAAGGATTGGTCCACCTTGCTGCACTTTATTTACTTTTGTTACTTGTTGCTCGCTACAATTTATCCTTTCACAAAACTATCTGTTACAACTTATTTCAGTACTTGCAGAGAATACCTTGCTGAAAACCGCTTATCATTTCCTTCTGCTCCTCGTTGGGTTCGACACTCTTACTTATCGAAAGGACTACGATAGATCCCCTATACTTGTGGGTCATTAGCCTCGGCCTCATCCCCCCACTCTCCCTGCCCCGCACGCCCGCCGTCGTGTCCGGATCGCGCTCACTGCGCCCGGCCGCGCCCAGTAGCCCGCATCCGTCTCGCGCTCACCGCGGCCACCCCGTGCGTTGCCAACCGCTTCCGATCGTGCTCCGACTCTCCCCCGCGACCCCATGCGCCCCCCTGTGCACGTCCCGCCGTGCTCGTGGCTCGCCTGCTCCTGCCGCCACCGTTGCTTCCTATTGCTACTGCCGCCGTTCGCTCACAGCCGTTCGCCGCTGCCGTTTTCCCCTGCCTCTTCTCCCCGCTATGGCACCCTTCTGTGACCCCTGCCTCTCTGCTGCTCGCCGCCCTCCTAGGCCCCCGCTCGCCACCACTCGCTCACGCTGGCGCCACCCGCGCGCCCATGCCACGCCGCTCCTCCTGGCCGCCTCTGCTTCGCGCTGGCGGCCGCCCTCGCCGGCTCCAGCCGCCGGCCCTCGCCCCGGCGCTGGC
>NC_041384.1:551910855-551927183 GCF_002162155.2 Triticum dicoccoides
GTGGCCTCGCCGCCGTCGGGCACGGCCCCGGTCGGCTGGCCTTGCCTCCCCTTACCCCCCCTGCGCCCGTTAACACGCCCACCCCCTGTTAAAAAAATAAAAAATAATAATATATAACTAATTAATTAACTTAATTAATCTAGTTTAATTAAACTTAATTAATCCTACTTAATTATAAACCCTAATTAATATGTTTAGTCCATGACAGGTGGGTCCCACTAGACCCACATATCAGTTTTGACTCTGGTCAACTGGTCAGTTGACCTGATGACGTCACGGTGATCTCATGCTGACATCACCTTTCACTGTTCTGGATAATGTTCGTTTTAAATAATTGAATAATTTCAAAATATTGCTAAAACTTTAGAAAATCATAGAAATTAATCCGTAACTCGGATGAAAATACTTTGTACATGAAAGTTGCTCAGAACGACGAGACGAATCCGGACACGCGGTCCGTTTGTCAGCCACACGTCCCTAGCATATCGAACGTGCAACATTTCACCTCCGATTCATCTATCCAAAAACGTGAAACACCGGGGATACTTTCCCGGATGTTCCCCCCTTCGCCGGTATCACCTCCTACCGCGTTAGGTCACACCCGGCAAATCTTATTGCCATGTTATGCTTTGTGCTGCTATGTTTGCTTTATATTTACTGTTTCTTCCCCTCTTCTCTTCGGTAGACCCCGAGACCGATGCTGCCCTTGTGATCGACTACGTCGTCGACGACACTTCTTCTTTTTCAGCAGAGCTTCCAGGGAAGCAAACCCCCCT
The DNA here is from genome assembly GCF_002162155.2 of Triticum dicoccoides. NCBI lineage: Eukaryota > Viridiplantae > Streptophyta > Magnoliopsida > Poales > Poaceae > Triticum > Triticum dicoccoides. The sequence goes on from NC_041384.1 coordinate 551,911,632, forward strand.
TGAGCATTTCGATATCGCCCATTTCTTTCCCTCTCATGCTTGCATTAGAACTGCTACTGCTTTCTGTATGATCCTACTCTGATGCATAGCCTGTTTTTGTTACCTGCTTTCATACCTTAACTGCTTATTCTAAACTGCTTAGTATAGGTTGGTTAGAGACCCATGAGTGACCCCCACCTTGGCCTAGTTGCCCCGCTTTAAGTTCAATGACTCGATCAACGTGATCGACGTCCAGGCCCCGACATTGCACATCACCCCCCTAGTTGTACGACTCTGCAGAGTTACCATCGAGTGCCGAGGGTGGAACCTCATACATCACTCCTGATGAGATCTCTGTAGTGTAGCTATTTGGTCGTGGTCATCGAGGGTGATTTCCTCCTTAACCACTAATGATACAGCTTTGTCGTGCAACCCCTCAAGTGTGAACCTCGAGGGTGGATCCTCTTACGTTCACCTTGATGATTACATCGAGTGGAATTCACCGGGGGTGATTCCTCAGGTTTCCCCCTTGGTGTTAGACACATAGTTACTATGGTTACTATGACTTTACATTGAACCATGTTACTAAACACGGGTCAGCCCTGAGGGGTACCCGCGCGAGCTTAATAGCGAGTTATGTGGAGTCGGGTTGACCTGGAAGGTGCCCGCGAGATACTTACGAGGCGTGGCCGGGCATTCTTAGCCCTTGCTGCAAGTACTCGAGACGGGGAGACGGGGTCACATCTTTCGTGAGTCTCTGCTTGTTACCGCGTGTTCCTAATCCACTACGATTTGGGTATTTGATCCGAGGGGCCTCTAGCCTTATAGCACTAACCATCACGTGGGCATTGTATGGGCGTTCTGCGTCGTATGCATCAGCTGAAGCTTAATCGACGTCAGCGACTGAGCGGTGCACGCCGGGTTGGACTGGTAAGCACCTGCCTTTTTGAAGGAGGTAGCTAGGTCTGCTCACCGGCCGCGTATGCAACGTGCAGGAGTTCCCGGGGAGATGGCCCATGACCCCCCTGGGGGCATAGGTTTAGTCCGGCGTGCTGACCTCTCTATTAAGCCTAGGTTGGGTTGCAGCGTATTGTTTGGCCGAGGCCGGGCATGACCCAGGAAAGTGTGTCCGGTCGGAGTTAATTGAGCGTGGTGGGTAAGTTGGTGCACCCCTGCAGGGAAGAAAACATCTATCGATAGCCTGTCCTATGGTAACAGACACTTGGAGTTGTATCCCGATCGATACAACTAGAACTGGATAGTTGAGATGAGAAATGGATATGAGAAATGGATAGTATGGCTCTGGGATTGCTTTCTCGCAGGGAGTTGAGAAAGGATCTATGGCCGAGGTTGATAACACTACTACTACTTTACATTATTTTGATCTGTACTCTTCTACATGCTGCAAGATGCTTGAAGATGCTAGAAGATGCTAGTCTTTGATAGGCTAGGCTTTCCCCTTCTTTCTGGCATTCTGCAGTTTAGTCCACAGATACAGCCCATTTCCTTTGATACATATGCACACTTAGTTTAGATCTTATGTAAGTCTTGCGAGTACTTTGGATGAGTACTCATGGCTGCCTAGCTACCTCTTTTCCCCCATACCCGATTGTTGCGACTAGATGACGGATCCCAGGAGCCAGACGACACCACTGATGACTACTGCTACCCCGAGGGTGCCTACTACTACGTGAAGACCGCCGACGACCAGGAGTAGTTAGAAGGCTCCCAGGCAGGAGGCCTTGCCTTTTCGATCATTGATGCTTTTATGCTAGCCTTCTTAAGGCAAACTTGTTTAACTCATGTATGTACTCAGATATTGTTGCTTCCGCTGACTCTTGTGTATTCGAGCTTATGTATTCGAGCCCTAGAGGCCCTTGGCTTGTAATATAAAGCTTGTATTATTTTAATTTGTGTCTAGAGTTGTGTTGTGATATCTCCCCGTGAGTCCTTGATCTTGATCGTACACACTTGCGTGTATGATTAGTGTACGGTCAAATTGGGGGCGTCACAGCTGGCACCAAATAACAATTGTTTAGGTCTAATACTAATCCCGAAGGTAGATGTAGAGGTAGCGTGCCGACGGCGATCACATCGACTTTGGAACCATTTCCCGCGTGCATCGTCACCTCGTCCTTAGCCAATCTTCGTTTAATCCATAGCCCCTGTTTCAATTTGCAAATGTTAGCAACTGAACCATTATCAAATACCCAGGCGCTACTACGAGCATTAGTAAGGTACACATCAATAACATGAATATCAAATATACCTTTCACGTTGCCATCCTTCTTCTCCGCTAAATACTTGGGGCAGTTCCGCTTCCAGTGACCAGTCCCTTTGCAGTAGAAGCACTCAGTCTCAGGCTTAGGTCCAGACTTGGGCTTCTTCACTTGAGCAACAAATTGCTTGCTGTTCTTCTTGAAGTTCCCCTTCTTCCCTTTACACTTTTTCTTGAAACTGGTGGTGGTCTTGTTGACCATCAACACTTGATGCTCTTTCTTGATTTCTACCTCCGCAACTTTTAGCATTGCGAAGAGCTCGGGAATCGTCCTATAAATCCATTGCATATTATAGTTCATCACGAAGCTCTTGTAGCTTGGTGGCACTGATTGAAGAACTCTGTCAATGACACTATCATCAGGAAGATTAACTCCTAGCTGAGTCAAGTGGTTGTGGTACCCAGACATTATGAGTATATGTTCACTGACAGAACTATTCTCCTCCATTTTGTAGTTGTAGAACTTATTGGAGACTTCATATCTCTCAATCCGGGCATTTGCTTGAAATATTAACTTCTACTCCTGGAACATCTCATATGCTCCATGACGTTCAAAACATCGTTGAAGTCCCGGTTCTAAGATGTAAAGCATGGCACACTGAACTATCGAGTAGTCATCAGATTTGCTCTGCTAGGTGTTCATAACATCTGGCGTTACTCCTGCAGCGGGTTTGTCACCTAGCGGTGCTTTCAGGACGTAATTCTTCTGTGCATCAATGAGGATAATCCTCAAGTTACGGACCTAGTCTGTGTAATTGCTACCATCATATTTCAACTTAGCTTTCTCTAGGAACGCATTAAAATTCAACGGAACAACAACACGGGCCATCTATCTACACCAACATAGACATGCAAAATACTATAAGGTACTAAGTTCATGATAAATTAAAGTTCAATTAATCAAATTACTTAAGAACTCCCACTTAGATAGACATCCCTGTAATCATCTAAGTGATCATGTGATCCATATCAACTAACTCCCACTTAGATTTTGATCTGCGGAATACAACTGCTTTGACCCAATCCTAGAAATGGACAAGGTACTAGAGTTTGTTTCTCCTAGTCATTCCGGAATAGAATGGCTTGACGGACCACAAAAATAATAGGCATCGATAACATGAATGCACAACTATTCTTGACTATCAAATGATATACGGGGGTCAGAATACAACTAAAGTGAACAACTCAAGGAACATATAACTTTTTGAGTTGTGGATTCATGGGTTAGTATGTCAAACGAGTTCAACATATTTCTTCCGGATAACCCATGCAGAATGATAGAACTGGCAAAGTCACAATATAAATGGAGTACTCCTCAAGAGCACCCTGGTTGTGATCTTTTGGTTCAAAGAACTTCTTCCTTAATGGTTCATGGTATTTGGAAGAAGGAAATACCACGGACCTCGAGGACTACCGCAAGGTTACTAATTTCCTAAAGGTACGAGCAACACTATCAACACGGGGTAAGTAGAGTGAATCTTGGGTCAAGAACTCAAGAGTAGAATACCTACTACTAAGTAGCATCGCGGGATGCTCTCGAGAATGGTGGCCAGAATCATCACAATGGGAATGAAAAACATGGCTAGATTACTAGGTGGTCCTCTAAGACACCTAGGGTCATAATAATAACTCCAACATATATGTCGAGGCAATAAATTACCTCAACGCATCGGATAGTATGGTTAGACTGGCCCAAAAAGACATCGAACACAGGAGAAAGGGATTTGCAAATGCATTAGATTGTTTAGAAACCAGGGATGACTCGGACAGCATAACGGCTGTAAATGCTCAAAAAGATTTGAGACATCCTGCAAAATGGTGGCATAACCACTCAACATCACAATATCAAAGTTCCAGGATCAACGGTCAACATACGGAAGTAGTAGGAACTGATCTGAGGCTTAAACCCAACAATCCTAGGCAACAACGGTTTAGTAACACGTCATCCTGAGAGATAGAAGAGAAGCCTAGTTCTTAACCCCCGTAGAAAAGAAGAGGTTGACTCAGAGCAGAAGGGCATAAGGTAAAGGAGTAAAAAGAGCCTTACGTTCCCATCCACAATCAATTCCCTTATATAACTAAAGCATTTCTAGACACGACTTTGACCAACTTGGCTTGGTAATCCTACAGGCAGTCAGGCTCTGATACCAACGTTGTCAGGACCCCGATTCCAAGTCACATCAATCTAGCCGGTAACACCTCATATCACTTTGCGGCCTCACGCACGGTAATCCCATGAGTGTCGCCTTACCATGGCCCGGGACCGTTTGCGCCTTTTGGCTCACGTATATGATAGTGTCGCTAGCATCCATATGACAGATAACCCGGGACGACATGGCTAGTCGTGAGCCCAAAGCGGCGACTAACCTATGGGGACAGGCATACATGAATCACATCGAGCATGTTGGTCAACAGCGTGTGAATCTGGGCTGTAGCACTGGGCTAACAGGACTCCGGGAACCCGGGCTATAGCAGGCTAGGCAGGACTCCGGATGTCACCGCGTGACATTTCCCCAAAGGGACAGACACATGAACGAAGTGAATCACATGCCGGCCAGCCAAGTGTTCCGGAGCAGTAGTGCTGGGCTAGCAGGACTCCGGTGAACCGGGCTGTAGCGGACTACTATGGCTCATGGAAGCACAAGACTACATTTCCCCATAAGAGAGGCTACCAAGGATAAACAACTAGGTTGTCGGATCCCACACATACCAAGCATTTCAATCATACACACAATATGCTCGATATGTGTAAATACAACATGGCATCACAGCATAACTCTATGACTTAGAGTATTATTCATTAGGCTCTGAGGAGCCAAGCATTACAAACATGGGTCTCATGACCCAACATACAAAGCATACAAGCAACAAGCACATGCGGAAGCTTAACTTGTCTGAGTACAAACAACTACAAATGAAGAAGGCTCTGAAGCCTGACTATCTACAAGACCCTCCCAAGGTACAAGATCGTAGCTGAGGTAACAAGCTAAACGTCGAAGTCCACATGGAACTACTAGCGAGATTGACGTCTCTCTGCAAAACATAGAATAAGCAAACGTGAGTACAAGTGTACCTAGCAAGACTTACATCAGAACTATCTACATATGCATCAGTATCAACAAAGGGGGGGAGTGGAGTTTAACTGCAGCAAGCCAGCTTTGACTCAGTGGCTAACCTGAACTACGACTACAAGCAACTCTTTGAGGTGGCGCACACGAGTCCACATATTCACCATACCAATACACCATTATGGATCCGCTCTCGTCTCCCTGCGAGAACGCCATCCATAGCACTCACACTCATCTTGCGCATTTTAGAGTATCCACTTTCACTTGTCTATGAACTATGCAAGGGGTCCAAGTTTCCATATCCGAGGAATCCGGCTATTCGAATAGATAATGATAACATTGCAGGGGTGTACTTCTTCACACACGCTCTCGCCACTTACCACCATGTACACGTCGTGTATCTTGGCAACCTTCAAGCGGAAGCCTGGTGAGGGAGTCGGCCACGACCTGACTAATCATACAAGTCTCTCGTCCAGGTTTATCGCCTATTCGGGTTCCATCCGCAAGGAGATCCGGCCGGGGTGTCGCTCACGGCCCCAAACGATGTGTACAGGGTTCCCAAGCCCACCATCCGGGTGCCACTTGGTACACCGGGCCACTGTGCCTAGTCTGTCCCAAGCCCACCTGTACCGGGTGCCACTTGGTAGACTACTAACACTACCTACAAACACCAAAAACTAGTTGCAACTCCTGGACAGAGATCGAGTTGATTAATAAGTTGAGAGAGCTTGGAGCGCCCGGAGCCCAATGTGTAGTAGTAACTATTCATGGATCACAAACACAGAACTCAGTTCCCGAGGACGGCTGCAATGAGACAACCCACCATGTACTCCTACATGGCCTCTCACCGCTACCTTTACCAAATCGTGTTCACACACTTAGCTGACACACAGTAGGACATGTTCACCACATTCTAATTCATCCCCGATGAATCGGACCTGACTCAACTCTAAGCAGTAGCAGGCATGACAAACAAGCATGAATGAGTAGGCACATCAGGGCTCAAACAACTCCTACTCATGCTAGTGGGTTTCATCTATTTACTGTGGCAATGACAGGTCATGCAGAGGAAAGGGGTTCAACTACCGCAGCTTGTAACAGTTGAATCGTTGTTGTCCTAATGCAGTAAAAGAGAGCAGGAGCAAGAGAGTAGAATTGTATCGAAATGAACAAGGGGGTTTTGCTTGCCTGACACTTCTGAAGATAGTATAGTTCTTCATCGGTGTCATCGATCAAATCATCAGAATGTCATCTACTGAGAGGGGACAAACACCCGCAAACAAGGAAGAACACAATCAATGCGATGCAACAATATGATGCATGATCATGACATGGTAATATGTTGTTGATTGAGCTAATACAACTAGCAACAAGTTAAATGGAGTTGGTTTGAACACTAGGTTCAAATTCAAACTCCACATATGGTTATTTAAATGCCATACATTTGATTTGTCCTAAACAGTAGCTATAAGTTGTTGTAACATGCATGAAAATTGTACAGATAGCTAGATTGGATTTTTTGATCATTTTTCATATATAAATCGTTTCATTTGGAGTTACGGTTGAATTTCTATGAATTTTAGAAGTTTGTGGTATTTTCTAAAATTTATAAATCATTTCTGATTTATTTTAATTCTAGAAAACATTTACTATGTAAGCATGATGTCAGTGTGACATCAGCAAGTCAACAGAGGTGGTCCAGGTCAAACATGACAAGTGGGACCCGCACGTCAGTGTAATAGGGCAGGGACAGAGGCTGACCTGTGGGTCCGGGTCAACGTACACGTCAGCATAGTCAAAGCTAACGCGTGGGCCCGCTGCAATTAGATTAACCTTAATCTATTATTGTTAGTCGATTGGTTAGGCAGTGGGGCCCGGCTGTCATTGACTCAGGTGGTAGTTAGTGGGGTAATTAGCCCTAACAGCCGGGTTAGGTTGGCGGTTAGTCGCCGGCGACGTCCAGAGACGGCGGCGTTGCTCGGGTTTTGCCCTCCGGCGACCAAATGGGCGGCGGAGGGGCTCTACGTGCAGCTGCGACTCGTCCGTGTCCAATGGTGCGGTTAGCTCGAGCCGGGGTGAACCAGAACGACGACGGGGAGCACATCCGCGGCGGCGCCCTCACAGGGTTGGCCGGGGCGGCGTTGTGGTGTGCAGGAAGAGGAGTTGGTGGAAGTTATTGGCTCCTAGGAGCGTGAACATGATGACGCCCTCGTACGCGAGCTACAGCAGCTGTGGCCGCGGCGGCGCCATGGCCGGCGACGAGGAGCGCTCGGGCTCAACGAAACCTGCGGTTAGAGGAGGAAATCGGCAGAGGGAAGAGAGGGGTTCGGTGCGGAGGCTCACAGCAAGGCTAACGAGCGTGAGGGGGAGGTCGGGGACGCCCGGTAGCTCCCGAATCAACGGCGAGGTAGCTGACGGTCGGAGGTTGGGGATGAGCTCGGGGACGACGCTACAGGCCCCCCGCGGTCGAATGGGTTGGTGCAGACGACACATAAGGTGATGGCGGTTCCTCTGGAAGCATCAGCGAGGTGTGGGGTGGACGATGGCCCCGGTGGTGCTCGTCGGCGCTCTCGGGTGCGCGTGGTTGACACGGGAGAGGGAGCAAAGGAGGGGGAGGGGGTCCAGAGTGAGAGAGGGGGAGTGAGAGAGGGTTAGGGGGTGTCGTGGCGCTGTCTGGGCGCGACGAGGACAAGCCAGGCAGGCAGCTGCCGGCGTGGCGCGCCGTGGCACCATGCTCGGCCTTGCCTCTGCCAGTAGGCAGAGGTTGAAGACAAGGATGCCCCTGGTGGGCCGGGCTGGTTTGTTGGGCTGCCAGGTAAGACGACCCAGGTGAGTCCTCTCTCTCTTTCTCTCTTTCTAATTCTGTTTCTGTTTTCTATTTATTTTGATTTGTTTTGAATTAGTAAAAATACTAACTCATTTTGTAAAATCCTGACAAAAATTGTGGGCACTATTTGAATTATTTCCAACAGCCCCCAATTGTTTTTAGAAGTATTGAAGCATTTAAAATATTTATAGGCATTAAATGCTCCAATTCAAATACAATATGATTTAAATCAAAAATCCATAAATGTCCAAGAAATATGCTCATCACCTTTATCATAAATCATGAACATTTTCCAAGGGCATTTTGTGTTTATTGAAAATGATTTTATGTTGAACCTATTTGATTTGATCTGGTGCTAGGGTTTGATCAATCTCCATTTCAATTTCAAAAGAATTTAAACATGATGCAACACGTGACTAGCTAGCTCAGAGCATACCAGAAGTAGGGATGTGACAACTTGCCCCCACTAAACAAGAATCTCGTCCTGAGATTCAAGAAGTGGAGTAAGAAGACAGAGGGGTCACAAAACTATCACAGTCTTCTCGATCCAACTGCCCTTCTCGAAGATACCGATATATTGCATCACATTGCTCTTGACGTCTTTGTCTTCGAGATCTTCATCCAACACGATGACGACGGAAGGAAACTCTACAGGAAACGATCTTCTCAGAGATCGAGCAACTCAAGATCAACTCATGGAGTGAGACGTTGAAACATCTCTTGGGCTGAGACACAAAACACACATCGAGAGAGATGGGAGGTAATAGATGACAAGGGTTGAAATTGGTAGGCAACAATTCCATGCTGGAGTAGGATGGTGCATGGTTTCAAAGTAGCGAGGAGGTAATTGCCATGATTCCAGGACACCTTAGGGAAAGGTGACTCGTAGAGCATTTCCCTTAAGTGGCAAAAAGAATTAATTTTGATACAAAGATCATTGAAACTCTTTATACCAGCCTGAGGTAATCACAATCGATCGTTGGAAGGGGTTCGAAAGAATGGCATACTCCGACTAGGATGGATGATTTGGACTACCTTGTTGAAGACAACGCAATGTATGATTTTGCTCATCATCAAAAAAATGGATGGGACCCATGGTAGGACCACTTCTGAAGATGATCCGGAACAACAATTGGTGAGCAGGGCAGCCCATGGGAGATTGGCACAATGGCGGTGCAAGCTGGGAACAACATGCAGATGTTGGGGATTTTTTCAACCATCATATCTGCCTGAGATTCAGATCTGGTTGATAACAGGATATTTCAGACGTCATGTCTGGAAAAGAAAGTTTGCAACACAAACCGACGAGATGACGTTGCGAGATTCTCGGGAAATGAACTACGATAGCAAGCTCCAAAATATGAGCTGGTTCTGCTACATACATGTGAACACACTGTCCGAGACAAGCATGATCACGTAGTAGTCTTATAATAAAACACTACTGAGTTTTGATTGGGAACCATCATTGCGGAGAGCGAAGTCCTGCGCATGTACCTTTGGGTCCTTAAGGGTTAGCACTCAAGAACTTCTTTTCCTTGAACAAATCAATCAGTGGCTTGGTGCGCTAGGGAATACATATGGGGTGGAGGTAATTAATCTACCAAACCATAGTATACTTTGCACATGCATGACTGACTTGGGACGATTCCAGAGGAAGCAAAACTAACTCTCTCAAATTCACGGTGGGAACTTGCATCGAATGCACATGAATGAGAGGAAGTCACTTCTTCATCCAAACATATACTTCATGAACGGGGCATGAAGAAAATGCTTACACAAGTTTTCAACACTAGGTTGATGTTCAACATGAATCATGGGGGAGACAAAATGCTGTTGATGGGCTCAATAGCAACTCATCGGGATTTCCATATCACTGGACTCCCACCATCGTGTGAACACGGTGATAGCATTGGTCAGACCGAAAGATGTAATGGTGTATGCTCGAGGGATGAACCACGAGTAAGACAACATTACGAACATCGTTGGTTCTGATTTGACTTGACGATAGCCCATACTCAAGTCAAAGTTTTGACAAGACAAATAGATCCAACAACTGATCATGAGGACCAATCGATGAAGATATCATCTTTCTTCAACACACACACAACACACAAGGATATCCCTTTGGAGATGAACTAAGCGGGACAAGCTTTCATCTTCCAACTCTCCAAGTTGTTCTCTAGCTCAACCAACTAGCTCAGGGATATCCTACACAGGTTCTTGGAGAAGGGTGGTTCATAAGAAAACCAACTTGATCGCGAGCTCAACATAACGGTCAGGGGGAAACCTGGTGATACTTCCAAGAAGATAATCGGAAAATCACGAACCACCAATATGTTACTAAGCTCGAGAACAATATTGCTTTTCAGACAAGACGATATGATCAAAAGAGCAAGGGATTCAATCTTAACTCAAAGATCGAAGAGTGCACCAGAAATAAGAACAAGGTAGCATGATCAATCCTAGAATAGTGTTTCGATAACCAACACGCTAAGAATGATATTAGTGTCCATTAACTACCAAGCAACACCGTGGCTAGGAGTATTGATTTCACACATCATGATTCACTTGTCGGCATTCCAGTTACAACAACACGGGACCGAGGAATGAATAATGATGGAGAGAGGTATCACTGCGTCAAGTGTTCATAAGAGGCGGTGCAATTCTCATGACATTCCTGGCATAAAGATGGTAACACTCCAAGGTAGAACAAAATAAAAGCTGGATTGGCATTTTGATCTGCGGAATACAACTACTTTGACCCAATCCTAGAAATGGACAAGGAACTAGAGTTTGTTTCTCCTAGTCATTCCGGAATAGAATGGCTTGACGGACCACAAAAATAATAGGCATCGATAACATGAATGCACAACTATTCTTGACTATCAGATGATATACGGGGGTCAGAATACAACTAAAGAGAACAACTCAAGGAACATATAACTTTTTGAGTTGTGGATTCATGGGTTAGTATGTCAAACGAGTTCAACATATTTCTTTCGGATAACCCATGCAGAATGATAGAACTGGCAGAGTCACAATATAAATGGAGTACTCCTCAAGAGCACCCTGGTTGTGATCTTTTGGTTGAAAGAACTTCTTCCTTAATGGTTCATGGTATTTGGAAGAAGGAAATACCATGGACCTCGAGGACTACCGCAAGGTTACTAATTTCCTAAAGGTACGAGCAACACTATCAACACAGGGTAAGTAGAGTGAATCTTGGGTCAAGAACCCAGGAGTAGAATACCTACTACTAAGTAGCATTGCGGGATGCTCTCGAGAATGGTGGCCAGAATCATCACAATGGGAATGCAAAACATGGCTAGATTACTAGGTGGTCCTCTAAGACACCTAGGGTCGTAATAATAACTCCAACATATATGTCGAGGCAATAAATTACCTCAACGCATCGGATAGTATGGTTAGACTGGCCCAAAAAGACATCAAACACAGGAGAAAGGGATTTGCAAATGCATCAGATTGTTTAGAAACCTGGGATGACTTGGACAGCATAACGGCTGTAAATGCTCAAAAAGATTTGAGACATCCTGCAAAATGGTGGCATAACCACTCAACATCACAATATCAAAGTTCCAGGATCAACGGTCAACATACGGAAGTAGTAGGAACTGATCTGAGGCTTAAACCCAACAATCCTAGGCAACAACGGTTTAGTAACACGTCATCCTGAGAGATAGAAGAGAAGCATAGTTCTTAACCCCCGTAGAAAAGAAGAGGTTGACTCAGAGCAGAAGGGCATAAGGTAAAGGAGTAAAAAGAGCCTTACGTTCCCATCCACAATCAATTCCCTTATATAACTAAAGCATTTCTAGACACGACTTCGACCAACTTGGCTTGGTAATCCTATAGGCAGTCAGGCTCTGATACCAACGCTGTCAGGACCCCGATTCCAAGTCACATCAATCTAGCCGGTAACACCTCATGTCACTTTGCGGCCTCACGCACGGTAATCCCACGAGTGTCGCCTTACCATGGCCCGGGACCGTTTGCGCCTTTTGGCTCACGTATATGATAGTGTCGCTAGCATCCATATGACAGAGAACCCGGGCCGACATGGCTAGTCGTGAACCCAAAGTGGCGACTAACCTATGGGGACAGGCATACATGAATCACATCGAGCATGTTGGTCAGCAGCGTGTGAATCCGGGCTGTAGCACTGGGCTAACAGGACTCCGGGAACCCGGGCTATAGCAGGCTAGGCAGGACTCCGGATGTCACCGCGTGACATTTCCCCAAAGGGACAGACACATGAACGAAGTGAATCACATGCCGGCCAGCCAAGTGTTCCGGAGCAGTAGTGCTGGGCTAGCAGGACTCCGGTGAACCGGGCTGTAGCGGACTACTATGGCTCATGGAAGCACAAGACTACATTTCCCCATAAGAGAGGCTACCAAGGATAAACAACTAGGTTGTCGGATCCCACACATACCAAGCATTTCAATCATACACACAATATGCTCGATATGTGTAAATACAACATGGCATCACAACATTACAAACATGGGTCTCATGACCCAACATACAGAGCATACAAGCAACAAGCACATGCAGAAGCTTAACTTGTCTGAGTATAGACAACTACAAATGAAGAAGGCTCTGAAGCCTGACTATCTACAAGACCCTCCCAAGGTACAAGATCGTAGCTGAGGTAACAAGCTAAACGTCGAAGTCCACATGGAACTACTAGCGAGACTGACGTCTCTCTGCAAAACATAGAATAAGCAAACGTGACTACAAATGTACCCAGCAAGACTTACATCAGAACTATCGACATATGCATCAGTATCAACAAAGGGGGGTAGTGGAGTTTAACTGCAGCAAGCGAGCTTTGACTCAGTGGCTAACCTGAACTACGACTGCAAGCAACTCTTTTAGGTGGCGCACACGAGTCCATATATTCACCATACCAATACACCACTATGGATCCGCTCCCGTCTCCCTGTGAGAACGCCATCCATAGCACTCACACTCATCTTGCGCATTTTAGAGTATCCACTTTCACTTGTCTATGAACTATGCAAGGGGTCCAAGTTTCCATATCCGAGGAATCTGGCTATTCGAATAGATAATGATAACCCTGCAGGGTTTAGTTCTTCACACACGCTCTCGCCACTTACCACCATGTACACGTCGTGTATCTCAGCAACCTTCAAGCGAAAGCCTGGTGAGGGAGTCGACCACGACCTGACTAATCACACAAGTCTCCCGTCCAGGTTTATCGCCTATTCGGGTTCCATCCGCAAGGAGATCTGGCCGGGGTGTCGCTCACGGCCCCAAACGATGTGTACAGGGTTCCCAAGCCCACCATCCGGGTGCCACTTGGTACACCGGGCCACTGTGCCTAGTCTGTCCCAAGCCCACCTATACCGGGTGCCACTTGGTAGACTACTAACACTACCTACAAACACCAGAAACTAGTTGCAACTCCTGGACAGAGATCGAGTTGATTAATAAGTCGAGAGAGCTTGGAGCGCCTGGAGCCCAATGTGTGGTAGTAACTGTTCATGGATCACAAACACAGAACTCAGTTCCCGAGGACGACTGCAATGAGACAACCCACCATGTACTCCTACATGGCCTCTCACCGCTACCTTTACCAAATTGTGTTCACACACTTAGCTCACACACAGTAGGACATGTTCACCACATTTCAATTCATCCCCGATGAATCGGACCTGACTCAACTCTAAGCAGTAGCAGGCATGACAAACAAGCATGAACGAGTAGGCACATCAGGGCTCAAACAACTCCTACTCATGCTAGTGGGTTTCATCTATTTACTGTGGCAATGATAGGTCATGCAGAGGAAAGGGGTTCAACTACCGCAGCATGTAACAGTTGAATCACTGTTGTCCTAATGCAGTAAAAGAGAGCAGGAGCGAGAGAGTAGGATTGTATCGGAATGAACAAGGGGGTTTTGCTTGCCTGGCACTTCTGAAGATAGTATAGTTCTTCATCGGTGTCATCGATCAAATCGTCGGAACGTCGTCTACTGAGAGGGGACAAACACCGGCAAACAAGGAAGAACACAATCAATGTGATGCTAAAATATGATGCATGATCATGACATGGCAATATGCTGATGATTGAGCTAATGCAACTAGCAACAAGTTAAATGGAGTTGGTTTGAACACTAGGTTCAAATTCAAACTCCACATATGGTTATTTAAATGCCATACATTTGATTTGTCCTAAATAGTAGCTATAAGTTGTTCTAACATGCATGAGAATGGTACAGATGGATAGATTGGATTTTTCTGATCATTTTTCATATATAAATCTTTTCATTTGGAGTTACGGTTGAATTTCTATGAATTTTAGAAGTTTGGGGTATTTTCTAAAATTTATAAATCATTTCTGATTTATTTTAATTCCAGAAAACATTTACTGGGTAAGCATGACGTCGGTGTGACATCAGCAAGTCAACAGAGGTGGTCCAGGTCAAACATGACAAGTGGGACCCGCACGTCAGTGTAATAGGGCAGGGACAGAGGCTGACCAGTGGTCCGAGTCAACGTACACGTCAGCATAGTCAAAGCTGACGCGTGGGCCCCCTGCAATTAGATTAACCTTAATCTATTATTGTTAGTCGATTAGTTAGGTAGTGGGGCCCGGCTGTCATTGACTCGGGTGGTAGTTAGTGGGGTAATTAGCCCTAACAGCCGGGTTAGGTCGGCGGTTAGTCGCCGGCGACGTCCAGAGATGGCGGCGTTGCTCGGGTTTTGCCCTCCAGCAACCAAATGGGCGGCGGAGGGGCTCTACGTGTAGCTGCGACTCGTCCGTGTCCAACGGTGCAGTTAGCTCTAGCCGGGGTGAACCAGAACGACGGTGGGAAGCACATCCGCGGCGGCGCCCGCACGGGGTTGGCCGGGGCTCTGTTGTGGTGTGCGGGAAGAGGAGTTGGTGGAAGTTATCGACTCTTAGGAGCGTGATGAGCATGATGACACCCTTGTACGCGAGCTACAGCAGCTGTGGCCGCGGCAGCGCCATGGCCGGCGGCGAGGAGCGCTCGGGCTCAATGGAGCCCGCGGTTAGAGGAGGAAATCGGCAGAGGGAAGAGAGGGGTTCGGTGCGGAGGCTCGCAGCGAGGCTAACGAGCGCGAGGGGGAGGTCGGGGACGCCCGGTAGCTCCCGAATCGACGGCGAGGTAGCCGGCGGTCGGAGGTTAAGGATGAGCTCGGGGACGACGCTACAGGGCCCCCGCGGTCGAATGGGTTGGTGCAGACGATGCATAAGGTGATGGCGGTTCCTCTGGAAGCATCAGCGAGGTGCGGGGTGGACGATGGCCCCGGTGGTGCTCGTCGGCGCTCTCGGGTGCCCATGGTCGAACGTGGGAGAGGGAGCAGAGGAGGGGGAGGGGGTCCAGAGCGAGAGAG
>NC_041384.1:551927335-551960738 GCF_002162155.2 Triticum dicoccoides
CTTTCTAATTCTGTTTATGTTTTCTATTTATTTTGATTTGTTTTGAATTAGTAAAAATACTAACTCATTTTGTAAAATCCTGGCAAAAATGCACAATTTGAATTATTTCCAACAGCCCCCAATTGTTTTTAGAAGTATTGAAGCATTTAAAATATTTATAGGCATTAAATGCTCCAATTCAAATACAATATGATTTAAATCAAAAATCCATAAATGTCCAAGAAATATGCTCATCATTTTTGGCAGAGGTTTTCACCTTTATCATAAATCATGAACATTTTCAAAGGGCATTTTGGGTTTATTGAAAATGATTTTATGTTGAACCTATTTGATTTGATCTGGTGCTAGGGTTTGATCAATCCCCATTTCAATTTCAAAAGAATTTAAACATGATGCAACACGTGACTAGCTAGCTCAGAGCATACCAGAACTAGGGATGTGACACCATCATCACGTGGTGTGTCGGCACGACGAACTGTAGCAACGGTGCATACTCAGGGAGAACACTTGTACCTTGAAATTTAGTGAGAGATCATCTTATAATGCTACCGACGAACTAAGAAAAATAAGGTGCATAAAGGATAAACATCACATGCAATCAATGTAAGTGATATTATATGGCCATCATCATCATGTGCCTTTGATCTCCATCTCCAAAGCACCGTCATGATCACCAGCGTCATCGGCTTGACACCTTGATCTCTATCGAAGCATCATAGTCGTCTCGCCAACTATTGCTTCTACGACTATCGCTACCGCTTAGTGATAAAGTAAAGCAATTACATGGCGAATGGATTTCATACAATAAAGCGACAACCATATGGCCCCTGCCAGTTGCCGATAACTCTATTACAAAACATGATCATCTCATACAATAAAATTTATCATCATGTCTTGACCATATCACATCACAACATGCCCTGCAAAAACAAGTTAGATGTCCTCTACTTTGTTGTTGCAAGTTTTACGTGGCTGCTACAGGCTGAGCAAGAATCGTTCTTACCTACGCATCAGAAACCACAACGAGGTATAGTGATTGCTTTTTGATCTTCAGAAAGAACCCTGTTCATTGAATCCGATTCAACTAAAGTTGGAGAAACTGACACCCACTAGCCACCTGGGTGCAAAGCACGTCGGTAGAACCAGGATCGCGTAAGCATACGCGTAATGTCGGTCTGAGCTGCTTCATCCAACAATACTACTGAATCAAGAATCAACTAGTCGTGCATATAACATCTATGCATAGACCTGGCTCGGATGCCACTGTTGGGCAATGCGGTAATTTCAAAAAAAGTCCTACGCACACGCAAGATCTATCATGGTGATGCATAGCAATGAGAGGGGAAGAGTGTTGTCCACGTACCCTCATAGACCATAAGCGGAAGCATTATGACAACGCGGTTGATGTAGTTGAATGTCTTCACGATCCGACCGATCCTAGAATCAAAGGTACGACACCTCCGCGATCTGCACACGTTCAACTCGGTGATGTCCTGCGAACTCTAGATCCAGCTGAGTGTCGAGGGAGAGTTCGTCAGCATGATGACGTGATGATGGTGATGATGAAGCTACCGGAACAGGACTTCGCCTAACCACTGCAACGATATGAACGAGGTGGATTATGGTGGAGAGGGGCACCACACACGGCTAAACAATGTCAACTTGTGTGTTCTAGGGTGCCCCCTGCCCCCGTATATAAAGGAGCAAGGGGGGAGGCCAGCCGGCCCTAGGGCGCGCCAAGGAGGGGAGGAATCCTCCTCCTAGTAGGAATAGGATTCCTCCTTTCCTAGTCCTACTAGGAGGGGGGAGGAAGGAGTGGGGGAGAGGAAGGAAAGGGAGGCGCCACCACCCTCCTAGTCCAATTCAGACCCAAGGGGGAGGGGGCGTGCGGCCTACCCTGGCAGCCCTCTCTCTCCACTAAGGCCCATCTAGGCCCACTAGTTCCCCCCGGGGGGGGGGGTCTGGTAACCCTCCGACACTCTGGTTTTCTCTGAAATCACCCGGAACACTTCCTATGTCTGAATATAGCCGTCCAATATATCAATCTTTATGTCTCAACCATTTCGAGACTCCTCGTCATGTCCGTGATCACATCCGGGACTCCGAACAACCTTCGATACATCAAAACACATAAACTCATAATATCGATCATCACCGAACGTTAAGCGTGCGGACCCTACGGGTTCGAGAACTATGTAGACATGACCGAGACTCATCTTCGGTCAATAACCAATAGCGGAACATGGATGCTCATATTGGTTCCTACATATTCTACGAAGATCTTTATCGGTCAAACCGCATAACAAGATACATTGTTCCCATTGTCATCGGTATGTTACTTGCCCGAGATTCGATCATTGGTATCTTAATACCTAGTTCAATCTTGTTAATGGCAAGTCTCTTTACTCTTTCCGTAACGCAACATCCCACAACTAACTCATTAGTCACATTGCTTGCAAGGCTTATAGTGATGTGCATTACCGAGAGGGCCCAGAGATACCTCTCCAACAATCGGATCAAAAAATCCTAATCTTGATCTATGCCAACTCAACAAACACCATTGGATACACCTGTAGAGCATATTTATAGTCACCCATTTACGTTGTGGCGTTTGATAGCACACTAAGTGTTCCTCCGGTATTCGAGAGTTGCATAATCTCATAGTCATAGGAGTATAAGTTATGGAGAAAGCAATAGCAGTAAACTAAACGATCATCGTGCTAAGCTAACAGATGGGTCAAGTCAATCACATCATTCTCTAATGATGTGATCCCATTCATCAAATGACAACTCTTTGTCCATGGCTAGGAAACTTAAACATCATTGATTAACGAGCTAGTCAAGTAGAGGCATACTAGTGACACTCTGTTTGTCTATGTATTGACACATGTACTAAGTTTCCGGTTAGTACAATTCTAGCATGAATAATAAACATTTATCATGATATAAGGAAATATAAATAACAACTTTAGTGTTGCCTCTAGGGCACATTTCCTTCAGTTTTGTAGTAATTTGGATAAATAAATCTCGCGGGAACGCGAGATAAAATGAATAACAAAAAAGTGCAACAAGGTGTTTTGGGTTTTTGGAAATATAGATCTGAAAATAAAAGCAAGGAAAAATAGATCGCAAAGGCAAATATGTTTAGAAGAGACCCCGGGGCCATAGGTTTCACTAGTGGCTTCTCTCGAGAAAAATAGCAAACGTTGGGTGAACAAATTACTGTTGGGCAATTGATAGAACTTCAAATAATCATGAGGATATCCAGGCAATGATCATTATAGAGGAATCACGTCCAAGATTAGTAGACCAACTCTTGCCTGCATCTACTACTATTACTCCACACATCGACCGCTATCCAGCATGCATCTAGTGTATTAAGTTCACGGAGAAACGGAGTAATGCCGTAAGAACGGTGACATGATGTAGACAAGATCTAACTATGTAGAGATAGACCCCATCATTTTATCCTTAGTAGCAACGATACATATGTGTCGGTTCCCTTTCTGTCACTAGGATCAAGCACCGTAAGATCGAACCCACTACAAAGCACTTCTTCCCATTGCAAGATAAATAGATCGAGTTGGCCAAACAAAACCCTACTATCGGAGAAGAAATACGAGGCTATAAGCAATCATGCATATAAGAGATCAAAGAAACTCAAATAACTTTCATGAATATAAAAGGATAGATTTGATCATAAACTCAAAGTTCATCGGATCCCAACAAACACACCGCAAAAAGAGTTACATCATATGGATCTCCAAGAGACCATTGTATTGAGAATCAAAAGAGAGAGAGAGAGAGAGAGAGAGAGAGAGAGAGAGAGAGAGAGAGGAAGCCATCTAGATACTAACTACGGACCCGAAGGTCTACAAGGAACTACTCACGCATCATCGGAGAGACACCAATGGAAGTGGTGAACCCCTCTGTGATGGTGTATAGATTGGATCTGGTGGTTCTGGACTCTGCGGCGGCTGGATCAATGTTTCGTCGACTCCCCTAAGGTTTCTGGAATATGGGGTATTTATAGAGCAAAGAGGCGGTATGGGGGAGTCCCGAGGTGGGCACAACCCACGAGGGCGCGCCTGGGCCCCCAGGTGCTGCCTTGGCCCATTGGGTGTCTTCTAGTCCATAAAAAATCTCCATGAAGTTTCGTTGCATTTGGAATCCGTTTGATGTTGATTTTTTGTGATGTAAAAAACATGCAAACAAAAGCAACTGGCACTTGGCACTATGTCAATAGGTTAGTACAATATATATATAATGACTATAAAATGATTATAAAACATCCAAGATTGATAATATAACATCATGGAACAATCAAAAATAATAGATACGTTGGAGATGTATCAGCGGTCAAGAGCATGAACCCTGATTCCGCTCCAGGCCCCGACGGCCTCCCGGTGTGCTTCTTCCAAGTGTTCTGGCCGGCCGTGAAACATGAGCTTATGGCCATGTTCCAGGACAGTTTCGTGGGAGTCTTAGATCTATCACGCCTCAACTACAGGATTATGGATCTTATCCATAAGGTGCCGGGCGCATCGGACATCCGACAGTTTCGGCCGATCACGGTGATCAATGTGTTGGGGAACGCAGTAATTTCAAAAAAATTCCTATGCACACGCAAGATCTATCATGGTGATGCATAGCAACGAGAGGGGAAGAGTGTTGTCCATGTACCCTCGTAGACCATAAGCGGAAGCGTTATGACAACGCGGTTGATGTAGTTGAACGTCTTCACGATCCGACCGATCCTAGCACCGAAGGTATGACACCTCCGCGATCTTCACACGTACATCTCGGTGATGTCCCGCGAACTCTAGATCTAGCTGAGTGTCGAGGGAGAGTTTTGTCAGCATGATAGCGTGATGATGAAGCTACCGGAATAGGGCTTCGCCTAAGCACTGCAACGATATGACCGAGGTGGATTATGGTGGAGGGGGGCACCGCACACGGCTAAATAATGTCAACTTGTGTGTTCTAGGGTGCCCCCTGCCCCCGTATATAAAGGAGCAAGGGGGAGGCCGGCCAGCCCTAGGGCGCGCCAAGGAGGGGAGGAATCCTCCTCCTAGTAGGAGTAGGATTCCTCCTTTCCTAGTCCTACTAGGAGGGGGAAGGAAGGAGTGGGAGAGAGGAAGGAAAGGGGGTGCCACCCCCCCTAGTCCAATTCGGACCCAAGGGGGAGGGGCGCGCAACCTGACCTAGCAGCCCCTCTCTCTCTCCACTAAGGCCCATCTGGGCCCACTAGTTCCCCAGGGGGTTCCGGTAACCCTCGAGCACTCCGGTTTTCTCCGAAATCACCCGGAACACTTCCGGTGTCCGAATATAGCCATCCAATATATAAATCTTTATGTCTCGACCATTTCGAGACTCCTCGTCATGTCCGTGATCACATCCGGGAGTCCAAACAACCTTCGGTACATCAAAACACATAAAATCATAATATCGATCGTCACCGAAGGCGTGCGGACCCTATGGGTTCGAGAACTATGCAGACATGACCGAGACTCATCTCCGGTCAATAACCAATAGTGAAACCTGGATGCTCATATTGGTTCCTACGTATTCTACGAAGATCTTTATCGGTCAAACCGCATAACAACATACATTGTTCCCTTTGTCATCGGTTTGTTACTTGCCCAAGATTCGATTGTTAGTATCTTAATACCTAATTCAATCTCGTTACCAGCAAGTCTCTTTACTTGTTCTTTAATGCAACATCCCGCAACTAACTCATTACTCACATTGCTTGCAAGGCTTATAGTGATGTGTGTTACAAAGAGGGCCCGGAGATACCTCTCCGACAATCAGAGTGACAAATCCTAATCTTGATCTATGCCAACTCAACAAACACCATCGGATACACCTGTAGAGCATCTTTATAGTCACCCAGTTACATTGTGACGTTTGATAGCATACTAAGTGTTGCTCCGGTATTCGGGAGTTGCATAATCTCATAGTCGTAGGAACATGTATAAGTTATAGACAAAGCAATAGCAGTAAACTAAACGATCATCGTGCTAAGCTAACGGATGGGTCAAGTCAATAACATCATTCTCTAACGATGTGATCCCGTTCATCAAATGACAACTCTTTGTCCATGGCTAGGAAACTTAACCATCTTTGATTAAAGAGCTAGTCAAGTAGAGGCATACTAGTGACATTCTGTTTGTCTATGTATTCACACATGTACTAAGTTTCCGGTTAGTACAATTCTAGCATGAATAATAAACATTTATCATGATATACGGAAATATAAATAACAACTTTATTATTGCCTCTAGGGCTGCTACCTCTCGAGCACTGCGTTGGTTTTCCCTTGAAGAGGAAAGGGTGATGCAGCAAAGTAGCATAAGTATTTCCCTCGCAACCAACATGCACCTACACAAACAAATAAGAACCTCACAACCAACACGATAAAGGGGTTGTCAATCCCTTCACGGTCACTTACGAGAGTGAGATCTGATAGAGATAATAAGATAGATATTTTTGGTATTTTTATTATATAGATTGGAAATAAAGATTGCAAAATAAAATAGATTGGAAACTTATATGATGGAAATAGACCCGGGGGCCATAGGGTTCACTAGTGGCTTCTCTCAAGATAGCATAAGTATTACGGTGGGTAAACCAATTACTGTCGAGCAATTGATAGAAAAGTGCATAATTATGAGAATATCTAGGCATGATCATGTATATAGGTATCATGTTTGCGACAAGTAGACCGAAACGATTCTGCATCTACTACTACTACTCCACACATCGACCACTATCTAGCATGCATCTAGAGTATTAAGTTCATAAGAACAGAGTAACACATTAGGCAAGATGACATGGTGTAGAGGGATAAACTCAATTAATATGATATAAACCCCATCTTTTTATCCTCGATGGCAACGATACAATACGTGCCGTTCTGCCCCTGCTGTCACTGGGAAAGGACACCGCAATATTGAACCCAAAGCTAAGCACTTCTCCCGTTGCAATAAAGATCAATCTAGCAGGCCAAACCAAACTGATAATTTGATGAGACTTTCAAAGATAACAAATAATACATAAAAGATTTCAGAGAAGAATCAAATTTTGTTCATAGATAATCTTGATCATAAACCCACAATTCATCGGATCTCGACAAACACACCGCAAAAAGAATTAAATCGAATAGATCTCCAAGAAGATCGAGGAGAACTTTGTATTGAGATCCAAAGAGAGAGAGAGAAGAAGCCATCTAGATAATAACTATGGACCCAAAGGTCTGTGGTAAACTACTCAGACATCATCGGAGAGGCTATGGTGTTGATGTAGAAGCCCTCCGTGATTGATTCCCCCTCCGGCGGAGCTCCAGAAAAGGCCCCAAGATGGGATCTCTTGGGTACAGAAAGTTGCGGCGGTGGAAATAGGGTTTTGTGGTGCTCCTGGATGTTTTTGGGGTATATGGATATATATATATATATATATATATATATATATATAGGAGGAAGAAGTAGGTCGGTGGAGCTGCGAGGGGCCCACGAGGGTGGGGGCGCGCCCAGGGGGCAGGCGCACCTCCCTGCCTCGTGGCCTCCACGCTCCTTTCTTGACCTCTACTCCAAGTCCCCTGGATCACATTTGTTCTAGAAATAACTCTCACAAAGGTTTCATTCCGTTTGGATTTTGTTTGATATTCCTTTTCTGTGAAACACTGAAATAGGCAAAAAAAACATCAATTTGCACTAGGCCTTGGGCTAGTAGGTTAGTCCCAAAAATAATATAAAAGTGTATAATAAAGCCTATGAAACATCCAAAACAGATAATATAATAGCATGGAACAATCAAAAATTATAGATACATTGGAGACGTATCAAGCATCCTCAAGCTTAATCCCTGCTCGTCCTCGAGTAGGTAAATGATAAAAATAGAATTTTTGATGTGGAATGCTACCTAGCATAATTCGCAATGTAGTTTTCTTTATTGTGGCATGAATATTCAGATCTGAAAGATTCAAGACAAAAGTTCAATATTGACATAAAAATAATAATACTTCAAGCATACTAACTAAGCAATCATGTCTTCTCAAAATAACATGGACAAAGAAAGTTCATCCCTACAAAATCATATAGTTTGGTCATGCTCCATTTTCGTCACACAAGAATGCCCTCATCATGCACAACCCCGATGACAAGCCAAGCAATTGTTTCATACTTTAGTAATCTCAAAAAAAATTAATTTTCACGCAATACATGAGCGTGAGCCATGGATATAGCACTATGGGTGGAATAGAATATAACGAAGGGGGTTATGTGGAGAAGACCAAAAAGGAGAAAGTCTCACACCGGCGCGGCTAATCAACGGGATAGGGAGATGCCCATCAATTGATGTCAATGCAAGGAGTAGGGATTGCCATGCAACGGATGCACTAGAGCTATAAATGTATGAAAGCTCAACAAAATAAAATAAGTGGGTGTGCATCCAACTTGCTTGCTCACGAAGACCTAGGGCATTTAAGGAAGCCCATTGTTGGAATATACAGGCCAAGTTCTATAATGAAAAATTCCCACTAGTATATGAAAGTGACAAAACAAGAGACTCTCTATCATAAAGATCATGGTGCTACTTTGAAGCATAAGTGTGGAAAAAAGGATAGTAGCATTGCCCCTTTTTATTTCTTCTTTTTTTTTCTTTTTTGGCCTTCCTTTTTTGGCCTTCCCCCTTTTTTATTTGGGACAATGCTCTATTATGATGATCGTCACACTTCTATGTATTTACAACTCAATGATTACAACTCGATACTAGAACAAAATACGACTCTATATGAATGCCTCCGGCGGTGTACCAGGAAGGGCAATGAATCAAGAGTGACATGTATGATAAATTATGCATGGTGGTTTTGCCACAAATACGATGTCAACTACAGGATCATGCAAGGCAATATGACAATGATGAAGCGTGTCATAAATGAAACGGTGGAAAGTTGCATGGCAATATATCTCGGAATGGCTATGGAAATGCCATAATAGGTAGGTATGGTGGCTGTTTTGAGGAAGATATAAGGAGGATTATGTGTGATAGAGCGTATCATATCACGGGGTTTGGATGCACCGGCGAAGTTTGCACCAACTCTCAAGGTGATAAAGGGCAATGCACGGTACCAAAGAGGCTAGCAATGATGGAAAGGTGAGAGTGCGTATAATCCATGGACTCAACATTAGTCATAAAGAACTCACATACTTATTGCAAAAATCTATAAGTCATCAAAAACCAAGCATTATGTGCATGCTCCTAGGGGGATAGATTGGTAGAAAAAGACCATCGCTCGTCCCCGACCACCACTCATAAGGAAGACAATCAAAGAACACCTCATGTTTCAAATTTGTTACACAATGGTTACTATACGTGCATGCTACGGTACTTGCAATATTCAACACAAGTAGTTCTCAAATTCACAACTACTCAACTAGCACAACTCTAATATTACCATCTTTATATCTCAAAACAATTATCAAGTATCAAACTTCTCATAGTATTCAATGCACCTTTTTATGAAAGTTTTTTATTATACCAATCTTGGATGCCTATCATATTAGGACCAATTTTATAGCCAAAGAAAATTACCATGTTTTTCTAAAGGATTCTCAAAATAATATAAGTGAAGCATTAGAGATCAATAATTTCTATAAAATAAAACCACCACCGTGCTCTAAAAGATATAAGTGAAGCACTAGAGCAAAATTATCTAGCTCAAAAGATATAAGTGAAGCACATAGATTATTCTAATAAATTCCGATTCATGTGTATCGCTCTCAAAAGGTGTGTACAACAAGGATAATTGTGGTAAACTAAAAATCAAAGACTCAAATCATACAAGACGCTCCAAGCAAAACACATATCATGTGGTGAATAAAAATATAGCCTCAAGTAAAGTTACCAATGAACGAAGACGAAAGAGGGGATGCCTTCCGGGGTATCCCCAAGCTTAGGCTTTTGGTTGTACTTGAATTTTACCTTGGTGTGACTTGGTCATCCCCAAGCTTAGGCTCTTGCCACTCCTTATTCCATAATCCATCAAATCTTTACCCAAAACTCGAAAACTTCACAACACAAAACTAAACAGAAAATCTCATGAGCTCCGTTAGTATAATAAAACAAACCACCACTTAAGGTACTGTAATGAACTCATTCTTTATTTATATTGGTGTTAAACCTACTGTGTTAAAACTTCTCTATGGTTCATACACTCCGATACTAGCCATAGATTCATCAAAATAAGCAAACAACACACGAAAAACAGAATCTCTCAAAAACAGAACAGTCTGTAGTAATCTGTAGGTTTCGAATACTTCTGTAACCCCAACAATTCTGAAATAAATTGGTGGACGTGAGGAATTTCTCTATTAATCATCTGCAAAAAGAATCAACCTAATCTCACTCTCCAGTTAAAAAATGGCAGCAAATCTCGTGAGCGCTAAAGTTTCTGCTTTTTACAGCAAGATCGCAAAAACTTCCCCCAAGTCTTTCCAAAGGTTCTACTTGGCACAAACACAAATTAAAAGCATAAAACAACATCTAAAAAGAGGCTAGATGAATTATTTATTACTAAACAGAACCAAAAAGTAAAAAACAAAAATAAAATTGGGTTGCCTCCCAACAAGCGCTATCGTTTAACGCCCCTAGCTAGGCATAAAAACAAGAATAGATCTAGGTATTATCATCTCTGGTATGCAATCCATAGGTGGCTCTCATAATAGATTCATAAGGTAATTTAATTTTATATCTAGAAAAGTGTTCCATGCCTTTCCTTAACGGAAATTGGAATCTAATATTACCTTCTTTCATATCAATAATTGCACCTATCGTTCTAAGGAAAGGTCTATCAAGAATAATGGGACATGTAGGATTGCAATCAATGTCAAGAACAATGAAATCTACAGGCACATAATTCCTATTTGCAACAATAAGAACATCATTAATCCTTCCCATAGGTTTCTTAATAGTGGAATCCGCAAGATGCAAATTTAAAGAACAATCATCAAATTCACGGAAACCTAACACATCACACAAAGTTTTTGGGATCGTGGAAAGGCTAGCACCTAAATCACATAAAGCATAGCATTCATGATCTTTAATCTTAATTTTAATAGTAGGTTCCCACTCATCATGAAGCTTTCTAGGGATAGAAACTTCTAATTAAAGTTTTTCTTCATAAGATTGCATTAAAGCATCAACGATATGTTTGGTAAAAGCTTTATTTTGACTATAAGCATGCGGAGAATTTAGCACGGACTACAACAAGGAAATACAATCTATCAAAGAGCAATTATCATATTTAAATCCCTTAAAATCCAAAATAGTGGGTTCATTGCTATGTAAAGTTTTGACCTCTTCAATCCCACTTTTATTAATTTTTGCATCAAGATCTAAAAACTCCGAATCATTGGGACGTCTTTTAACTAAAGTTGACGCATCTCTAGTCCCATCATTATCAAGATTCATATTGCAAAACAAATATTTGATAGGAGACACATCAATCACTTTTAGATCTTCATCCTTATTATCATCAAAACTAGAAGAACACGCTTTTATAAAGAAATCTTTTTTAGCACGCATCCTAGCGGTTCTTTCTTTGCACTCATCAATGGAAGTTCTCATGGATTTGAGAGACTCATTGATATCATGCTTAGGTGGAATATATCTAAGTTTAAAAGAATCAACATCAAGAGAAATTCTATCCACGTTCCTAGCCAACTCATCAATCTTGGACATTTTTTCTTCAATCAAAGCATTGAAACTCTTTTGCGAACTAATAAATTATTTAATACTAGATTCAAAATCAGAGGGCATCTTATTATAATTTCCATAAGAATTGTTGTAGGAATTACCATAATTATTAGAGAAATTACTAGGATACGGCCTAGGATTAAAGTTTCCTCTATACGCGATGTTACCAAAATTGTTCCTACCAACAAAATTCACATCCATAGATTCATTATTGTTCTCTCAAAGTAGACAAAGGCATATCATTAGGATCATAAGAAACACTCTTATTAGCAAACAATTTCATAAGTTCATCCATCTTTCTACTCAAAACATTAATTTCTTCTATAGCATGAACTTTTTTACAAGTAGATCTTTCGGTGTGTCATTAAGAATAATTAACCATAATGTTATCTAGGAGTTTAGTAGCTTCTCCTAAAGTGATTTCCATAAAAGTGCCTCCCGCGGCCGAATCTAAAAGATTTCTAGAAGAAAAATTCAATCCAGCATAAAAAAATTGTATGATCCTCCATAAATTCAAACCATGAGTAGGGCAATTGCGAATCATTAATTTCATCCTCTCCCAAGATTGTGCAACATGCTCATGATCAAGTTGCTTAAAGTTAATAATATCATTCCTAAGAGAGATGATCTTAGCGGGAGGAAAATACTTAGAGATAAAAGCATCTTTGCAATTATTCCAAGAACCAATACTATTTTTAGGCAAAGAAGAAAACCAAGTTTTAGCACGATCTCTAAGCGAAAACGGGAATAGCTTCAATTTAACAATATCATTATCCACATATTTCTTCTTTTGCATATCACACAAATCAACAAAGCTGTTTAGATGGGTAGCAGCATCTTCAGTAGGAAGGCCAGAAAACGGATCTTTCATCACAAGATTCAGCAAAGCAGTATTAATTTCACAAGATTCAGCATCGGTAAGGGGAGCAATCAGAGTGCTAATAAAATCATTATTGTTGGTATTAGAAAAATCACACAATTTAGTATTATCTTGAGCCATCGTGACAAACAATCCAACACACAAGCACACAAGAAGCGAGCAAAAAAGAGGCGAACGGAAAAGGAGGGCAAATAAAATGGCAAGGGTGAAGTGGGGGAGAGAAAAATGAGAGGCAAATGGCAAATAATGTAATGCGAGGGATAAGAGTTTATGATGGGTACTTGGTATGTCTTGAGTTGTACGTAGATCTCCCCGACAAGGGTGCCAGAAATCCTTCTTGCTACCTCTTGAGAACTGCATTGGGTTTCCCATGAAGAGGAAAGGGTGATGCAGCAAAGTAGCATAAGTATTTCCCTCAGTTTTTGAGAACCAAGGTATCAATCTAGTAGGAGACTACACGCAAGTCACCTCGCACCTACACAAACAAATAAGAACCTCGCAACCAATGCGATAAAGGGGTTGTCAATCCCTTCACGGTCACTTACGAGAGTGAGATCTGATAGAGATAATAAGATATTTTTTGGGTATTTTTATTATATAGATTGGAAAATAAAGATTGCAAAATAAAATACATTGGAAACTTATATGATGGAAAATAGACCCGGGGGCCATAGGTTTCACTAGTGGCTTCTCTCAAGATAGCATAAGTATTACGGTGGGTAAACAAATTACTGTCGAGCAATTGATAGAAAAATGCATAATTGTGAGAATATCTAGGCATGATCATGTATATAGGCACCACGTCCACGACAAGTAGACCAAAATGATTCTGCATCTACTACTACTCTACACATCGATCGCTATCTAGCATGCATCTAGAGTATTAAGTTCATAAGAACAGAGTAACGCACTAGGCAAGATGACATGATGTAGAGGGATAAACTCAAGCAATATGATATAAAACCCATCTTTTTATCCTCGATGGCAACAATACAATATGTGCCTTGCTGCCCCTGCTGTCACTGGGAAAGGACACCGCAAGATTGAACCCAAAGCTAAGCACTTCTCCCATTGCAAGAAAGATCAATCTAGTAGGACAAACCAAACTGATAATTCGAAGAGACTTGCAAAGATAACAAATCATACATAAAAGATTTCAGAGAAGAATCAAATATTGTTCATAGATAATCTTGATCATAAACCTACAATTCATTGGATCTCGACAAACACACCGCAAAAAGAATTACATCAAATAGATCTCCAAGAATATCGAGGAGAACTTTGTATTGAGATCCAAAGAGAGAGAAGAATCCATGTAACTAATAACTATGGACCCGAAGGTCTATGGTAAACTACTCAGACATCATCGGAGAGGCTATGGTGTTGATGTAGAAGCCCTCCGTGATTTATTCCCCCTCCGACGGAGCTCCAGAAAAGGCCCCAAGATGGGATCTCTTGGGTACAGAAGGTTGCGGCGGTGGAAATAGGGTTTCGTGGTGCTCCTGGATGTTTTGGGGGTATATGGATATATATATATATATATATATATATATATATATATATATATATATATATATATATAGGAGGACGAAGTAGGTCGGTGGAGCTGCCAGGGGCCCACAAGGGTGGGGGTGCGCCCAGGGGGCAGTCGCACCTCCCTGCCTCGTGGCCTCCTCGCTCCTTTCTTGACGTCTACTCCAAGTCCCCTGGATCACGTTTGTTCCAAAAATAACTCTCCCGAAGGTTTCATTCCGTTTGATATTCCTTTTCTGCGAAACACTAAAATAGGCAAAAAAAATAGTAATTTGCACTGGGCCTTCGGTTACTAGGTTAGTCCCAAAAATAATATAAAAATGTATAATAAAGCCCATTAAACATCCAAAATAGATAATATAATAGCATGGAACAATCAAAAATTATAGATACGTTGGAGACGTATCAAGGGCATATCTCCTTTAGTCTCCCACTTGCACTAGAGTCAATAATCTAGATTACATTGGGATGATTCTAACACTCATGGAGTCTTGGTGCTGATCATGTTTTGCTCGTGAGAGAGGCTTAGTCAACGGGTCTGCAACATTCAGATCCGTATGTATCTTGCAAATCTCTATGTCTCCCTCCTTGACTTGATCATGGATGGAATTGAAGCGTCTCTTGATGTGTTTGGTTATCTTGTGAAATATCGATTCCTTTGGCAAGGCTATTGCACAAGTATTGTCACAAAAGATTTTCGTTGGACCCGATGCACTACGTATGACACCTAAATCGGATATGAACTCCTTCATCCAGACTCCTTCATTTGTTGCTTCCTAAGCAGCTATGTACTCCGCTTCACATGTAGATCCCTCCACGACGCTCTGCTCGGAACTGCACCAACTGACAGCTCCACCTTTTAATAAAAATATGTATCCGGTTTGTGACTTAGAGTCATCTAGATCAGTGTCAAAGCTTGCATTGACGTAACCGTTTACGATGAGCTCTTTGTCACCTCCATAAACGAGAAATATATCTTTAGTCCTTTTCAAGTATTTCAGGATGTTCTTGACTGCTGTCCAGTGATCCACTCCTGGATTACTTTGGTACCTCCCTGCTAAACTAATAGCAAGGCACACATCAGGTCTGGTACACAGCATTGCATACATGATAGAACCAATGGCCGAAGCATAGGGAATGACTTTCATTTTCTCTCTATCTTCTGCAGTGGTTGGGCATTGAGTCTGACTCAACTTCACACCTTGTAACACAGGCAAGAACCCTTTCTTTGCTTGATCCATTTTGAACTTCTTCAAAACTTTATCAATGTATGTGCTTTGTGAAAGTCCAATTAAGTGTCTTGATCTATCTCTATAGATCTTGATACCCAATATATAAGCAGCTTCACCGAGATCTTTCATTTAAAAATTCTTATTCAAGTATCCTTTTATGCTATTCAGAAATTCAGTATCATTTCCGATCAACAATATGTCATCTACATATAATATCAGAAATGCTATAGAGCTCCTACTCACTTTCTTGTAAATACAGGCTTCTCCAAAATTATGTATAAAACCATATGCTTTGATCACACTATCAAAGCGTATATTCCAACTCCGAGAGGCTTGCACCAGTCCATAAATGGATCCCTGGAGCTTGCACACTTTGTTAGCACCTTTTGGATTGACAAAACCTTCTGGTTGCATCATATACAAATCTTCTTTAAGATATCCATTAAGGAATGCAGTTTTGACATCCATTTGCCAAATTTCATAATCATAAAATGCGGCAATTGCTAACATGATTCGGACGGACTTAAGCATCGCTACGGGTGAAAAGGTCTCATTGTAGTCAACTCCTTGAACTTGTCGAAAACCTTTTGCAACAAGTTGAGCTTTGTAGATAGTAACATTACCGTCAGCGTCAGTCTTCTTCTTGAAGATCCATTTATTCTCTATTACATGTCGATCATCGGGCAAGTCAACCAAAGTCCACACTTTGTTCTCATACATGGATCCCGTCTCAGATTTCATGGCCTCAAGTCATTTTGCGGAATCTGGCCTCATCATCACTTCCTCATAGTTTGTAGGTTTGTCATGGTCAAGTAACATGACCTCCAGAACAGGATTACCGTATCACTCTGGTGCAGATCTTACTCTGGTTGACCTACGAGGTTCGGTAGTTACTTGATCAGAAGTTTCATGATCATCATCATTAGCTTCCTCACTTACTAGTGTAGGAATCACTGGAACTGATTTCAATGATGAACTACATTCCAATAAGGGACCAGGTACAATTACCTCATCAAGTTCTACTTTCCTCCCACTCACTTCTTTCGAGAGAAACTCTTTCTCTAGAAAGGATCCATTCTTAGCAACGAATATCTAGCCTTCGGATCTGTGATAGAAGGTGTACCCAACAGTCTCCTTTGGGTATCCTATGAAGACACATTTCTCCGATTTGGGTTTGAGCTTATTAGGTTGAAGCTTTTTCACATAAGCATCGCAGCCCCAAACTTTATGAAACGACAAATTGGGTTTCTTGCCAAACCACGGTTCATAAGGTGTCGTCGTCTCAACGGATTTTGATGGTGCCCTATTTAACGTGAATGCAGTTGTCTCTAAAGCATAACCTCAAAATGATAGCGGTAAATCAGTGAAAAGAGACATCATAGATCGCACCATACCTAATAAAGTGTGGTTACAACGTTCGAACACACCATTACGCTGTGGTGTTCCAGATGGCGTGAGTTGCGAAACTATTCCGCATTGTTTCAAATGAAGACCAAACTCATAACTCAAATATTCACCTCCACGATCAGATTGTAGAAACTTAATTTTCTTGTTATGATGATTTTCCACTTCACTCTGAAATTCTTTGAACTTTTCAAATGTTTCAGACTTATGTTTCATCAAGTAGATATACCCATATCTGCTCAAATCATCTGTGAAGGTAAGAAAATAACGATACCCGCCGCGAGCATCAACACTCATTGGACCGCATACATAAGTATGTATAATTTCCAACATCTCTGTTGCTCGCTCCATTGTTCCAGAGAACGGAGTCTTAGTCATTTTTCCCATGAGGCATGGTTCACAAGCATCAAGTGATTCATAATCGAGTGATTCCAAAAGTCCATCGGCATGTAGTTTCTTCATGCGCTTTACACCAATATGACCTAAACAGCAATGCCACAAATAAGTTGCACTATCATTATTAAACTTATATCTTTTGGCTTCAATACTATGAACATGTGTATCATTACTATCAAGATTTAGTAAAAACAGACCACTCATCAAGGGTGCATGACCATAAAAGATATTATTCATATAAATAGAACAACCATTATTCCCTGATTTAAATGAATAACCGTCTCGCATCAAACAAGATCCAGATATAATGTCCATGCTCAACGCTGGCACCAAATAACAATTATTTAGGTCTAATACTAATCCCGAAGGTAGATGTAGAGGTAGCGTGTCGACAGCGATCACATCGACTTTGGAACCATTTCCTACGTGCATCGTCACCTCATCCTTAGCCAATCTTCACTTAATCCGTAGCCCCTGTTTCGAGTTGCAAAAGTTAGCTACTGAACCAATATCGAATACCCAGGCTTTACTACGAGCATTAGTAAGGTACACATCAATAACATGTACATCAAATACACATTCCACTTTGCCATCCTTCTTCTCCGCCAAATACTTGGGGCAGTTCCGCTTCCAGTGACCAGTCCCTTTGCAGTAGAAGCACTCAGTCTCAGGTTTAGGTCCAGACTTGGGCTTCTTCACTTGAGCAGCAACTTGCTTGCCATTCTTCTTGAAGCTCCCCTTCTTCCCTTTACCCCTTTTCTTGAAATTGGTGGTCTTGTTGACCATCAACACTTGATGCTCTTTTTTGATTTTTACATCCACAGCCTTTAGCATTGTGAAGAGCTTAGGAATCGTCTTATCCATCCCTTGCATATTATAGTTCATCACTAAGCTCTTGTAGCTTGGTAGAAGTGATTGAAGAACTCTGTCAATGACACTATCATCAGGAAGATTAACTCCCAACTAAGTCAAGTGGTTGTGGTACCCAGACATTCTGAGTATATGTTCACTAACAGAACTATTCTCCTCCATTTTGCAGCTGTAGAACTTATTGGAGACTTCATATCTCTCAATCCGGGCATTTTCTTGAAATATTAACTTCAACTCCTGGAACAACTCATATGCTCCATGACGTTCAAAACATCGTTGAAGTCCCGGTTCTAAGCCATATAGCATGGCACACTGAACTATCGAGTAGTCATCATTTTTGCTCTGCCAGGTGTTCACAACATCTGGCGTTGCTCCTGCAGCGGGTTTGTCACCTAGTGGTGCTTCCAGGATGTAATTCTTTTGTGCAGCAATGAGGATAATCCTCAAGTTACGGACCCAGTCTGTGTAGTTTCTACCATCATCTTTCAACTTAGCTTTCTCTAGGAACGCATTAAAATTCAACGGAACAACAGCACAAACCATCTATCTAAAATAACATAGACATGCAAAATACTATCAGGTACTAAGTTCATGATAAATTATAGTTCAATTAATCAAATTACTTAAGAACTCCCACTTAGATGGACATCCCTCTAATCATCTAAGTGATCATGTAATCCATATCAACTAAACCATGTCTGATCATCACATGAGATGGAGTAGTTTTCAATGGTGAACAGCACTATGTTGATCATATCTACTATATGATTCATGCTCGACCTTTCGGTCTCAGTGTTCCGAGGCCATATCTGCATATGCTAGGCTCGTTAAGTTTAACCCGAGTATTCCGCGTGTGCAAAACTGGCTTGCACCCGTTGTGTGTGAACGTAGAGCTTATCACACCCGATCATCATGTGGTGCCTCGGCACGATGAACTGTAGCAACGGTGCATACTCAGGGAGAACACTTGTACCTTTAAATTTAGTGAGGGATCATCTTATAATGCTACCGCCAGACTAAGCAAAATAAGATGCATAAAGGATAAACATCACATGCAATCAATATAAGTGATATGATATGGCCATCATCATCTTGTGCCTTTAATCTCCATCTCCAAAGCACCGTCATGATCACCATCCTCACCGGCTTGACACCTTGATCTCTATCGAAGCATCATTGTCGTCTCGCCAACTATTGCTTCTATGACTATCGCTGAAGGAAATATGCCCTAGAGGCAATAATAAAGTTATTATTTATTTCCTCATATCATGATAAATGTTTATTATTCATGCTAGAATTGTATTAACGGGAAACATAATACATGTGTGAATACATAGACAAACATAGTGTCACTAGTATGCCTCTACTTGACTAGCTCGTTGATCAAAGATGGTTGAGTTTCCTAGCCATAGACATGAGTTGTCATTTGATTAACGGGATCACAGCACTAGTAGAATGATGTGATTGACTTGACCCATTTTGTTAGCTTAGCACTTGATCATTTTAGTTTACTGCTATTGCTTTCTTCATGACTTATACATGTTCCTATGACTATGAGATTATGCAACTCCCGATTACCGGAGGAACACTTTGTGTGCTACCAAACGTCACAATGTAACTGGGTGATTATAAAGGTACTCTATAGGTGTCTCCGATGGTACTTGTTGAGTTTGCATAGATCAAGAATAGGATTTGTCACTCCAATTGTCGAAGAGGTATCTTTGGGCCCTCTCGGTAATGCACATCACTATAAGCCTTGCAAGCAATGCAACTAATGAGCTAGTTGCGGGATGATGCATTACAGAACGAGTAAAGAGACTTGTCGGTAACGAGATTGAGCTAGGTATTGAGATACCGACATCGAATCTCGGGCAAGTAACATATCGATGACAAAGGGAACAACGTATGTTGTTATGCGGTTTGACCGATAAAGATCTTCGTAGAATATGTAGGAACCAATATGAGCATCCAGGTTCCGCTATTGGTTATTGACCGGAGACGTGTCTCGGTCATGTCTACATAGTTCTCGAACCCATAGGGTCCGCACGCTTAAAGTTCTGTGACGATCGATATTATGAGTTTATATGTTTTGATGTACCGAAGGTAGTTCGGAGTCCCGGATATGATCACAGACATGACGAGGAGTCTCGAAATGGTCGAGACATAAATATTGATATATTGGAAGCCTACATTTGGACATCGAAAGAGTTCCGGGTGAAATCAGGATTTTACCGGAGTGCCGGAGGGGTTACCGGAACCCCCCGGGGGTTAATGGGCCTTGTTGGGCCCTAGTGGAGAGAGAGAGGGGCCGGCCAGGGCAGGCCGCGCGACCCCTCCCCCTCTGGTCCGAATTGGACTAGGAAGGGGGGCGGCGCTCCCCTTTCCTTCTCCTTCTCCCCCTTCCTTTCCCCCTCCTAGTAGGAGTAGGAAAGAGGGGAGTCCTACTCCTACTAGGAGGAGGACTCCTCCTCCTGGCGCGCCCTACAGGGCCGGCCGGCCTCCCCCTTGCTCCTTTATATACGGGGGCAGGGGGCACCTTAGAACACACAAGTTGATCATTGATCTCTCCCAGCCGTGTGCGGTGCCCCCTCCACCATAATCCACCTCGGTCATACTGTAGCGGTGCTTAGGTGAAGCCCGGCGACGGTAGCTTCATCAACATCGTCACCACGCCATCGTGCTGACGAACCTCTCCCTCGAGCTCTACTGGATCGTGAGTTCGCGGGACGTCACCGAGCTGAACGTGTGCTGAACGCGGAGGTGTCGTGCATTCGGTACTGAGGATCGGTCGATCGTGAAGACGTACGACTACATCAACCGTGTTGTCATAATGCTTCCGCTTAACGGTCTACGAGGGTACGTGGACGACACTCTCCCCTCTCGTTGCTATGCATCACCATGATCTTGTGTGTGCGTAGGGAAATTTTTGAAATTACTACGTTCCCCAACAATCGCTACCGCTTAGTGATAAAGTAAAGCAATTACATGGCGATTGCATTTCATACAATAAAGCGACAACCATATGGCTCCTGCCAATTGCCGATAACTTTGTTACAAAACATGATCATCTCATACAATAAAATTTAGCATCATGTCTTGACCATATCACATCACAACATGCCCTGCAAAAACAAGTTAGACGTCCTCTACTTTGTTGTTGCAAATTATACGTGGCTGCTACGGGCTGAGCAAGAACCGTTCTTACCTACGCATCAAAAACCACAATGAGGTATAATGATTTCTTTTTGATCTTCAGAAAGAACCATGTTCATTGAATCCAATTCAACTAAAGTTGGAGAAACTGACACCCACTAGCCACCTGTGTGCGAAGCACGTTGGTAGAACCAGTCTCGCGTAAGCGTACGCGTAATGTCGGTCTGAGCTGCTTCATCCAACAATACTACTAAATCAATAATCAACTAATGATGGAAAGCAATATGTATATACCCACGCCCACAACTCCTTTGTGTTCTATTCATGCATATAACATCCACGCATAGACCTGGCTCGGATGCCACTATTGGGGAACGCGGTAATTTCAAAAAAATTCCTACGCACACGCAAGATCTATCATGGTGATGCATAGCAACGAGAGGGAAAGAGTGTTGTCCACGTACCCTCGTAGACCGTCGTAAGCGGAAGCATTATGACAACGCAGTTGATGTAGTTGAACGTCTTCATGATCCGACCGATCCTAGCACCAAAGGTACGGCACCTCCGCGATCTGCATGCCTTCAGCTTGGTGACGTCCCGCGAACTCTAGATCCAGCTGAGTGTCGAGGGAGAGTTTCGTCAGCACGACGGCGTGATGACGGTGATGATGAAGCTATCAGAACAGGGCTTCGCCTAAGCACTGCAACAATATGACCGAGGTGGATTATGGTGGAGGGGGGAACCACACACGGCTAAACAATGTCAACTTGTGTGTTCTAGGGTGCCCCTGCCCCCGTATATAAAGGAGCAAGGGGGAGGCCGGCCGACCCTAGGGCGCGCCAAGGAGGGGAGGAATCCTTCCTCCCAGTAGGAGTAGGAGTCCTCCTTTCCTAGTCCTACTAGGAGGGGGAAGGAAGGAGTGGGGGAGAGGAAGGAAAGGGGGGTGCCACCCCCCCCCTCCTAGTACAATTCAGACCCAAGGGAGAGGGCGCGTGGCCTGCCCTGGCAGCCCCTCTCTCTCCACTAAGGCCCATCTAGGCCCACTAGTTCCCCGGGGGGTTTCGGTAACCCTCCGGCACTCCGGTTTTCTCCGAAATCACCCGGAACACTTCCGGTGTCCGAATATAGCCGTCCAATATATCAATATTTATGTCTTGACCATTTTGAGACTCCTCTTCTTGTCTGTGATCACATCCGGGACTCCGAACAACCTTCGGTACATCAAAACACATAAACTCATAATACCGATCATCACCGAACGTTAAGCGTGCAGACCCTACGGGTTCGAGAACTATGTAGACATGACCGAGACTCATCTCCGATCAATAACCAATAGCAGAACCTGGATGCTCATATTGGTTCCTACATATTCTACGAAGGTCTTTATCTGTCAAACCGCATAACAACATATGTTGTTCCCTTTGTCATCGGTATGTTACTTGCCCGAGATTCGATCATCGGTATCTTAATACCTAGTTCAATCTCATTAACGACAAATCTCTTTACTCGTTCCGTAATGCAACATCCCGCAACTAACTCATTAGTCACATTGCTTGCAAGGCTTATAGTGATGTGCATTACCGAGAGGGCCCAGAGATACCTCTCTGACAATCGGAGTGACAAATCCTAATCTTGATCTATGCCAACTCAACAAACACCATCGGATACACCTGTAGAGCATATTTATAGTCACCCAGTTACGTTGTGATGTTTGATAGCACACTAAGTGTTCCTCCGGTATTCGGGAGTTGCATAATCTCGTAGTCATAGGAACATGTATAAGTTATGGAGAAAGCAGTAGTAAACTAAACGATCATCGTGCTAAGCTAACGGATGGGTCAAGTCAATCACATCATTCTCTAATGATGTGATCCCATTTCATCAAATGACAACTCTTTGTCCATGGCTAGGAAACTTAACCATCTTTGATTAACGAGCTAGTCAAGTAGAGGCATACTAGTGACACTATGTTTGTCTATGTATTCACACATGTACTAAGTTTCTGGTTAATACAATTCTAGCATGAATAATAAACATTTATCATGATATAAGGAAATATAAATAACAACTTTATTATTGCCTCTAGGGCATATTTCCTTCACAATGTGGTCTTCCGCATTATGGCCAAGGCTTACACCAATAGGGCGGCCCTCTTGGTAGACACCTTGACACACCCCAATCGATCGACCTTCATCCAAGGCCGTTTCATTATGGATGGGGTGCTTGTGTTTCATGAAGTCCTTCACAAAATCAAAAGCAAACGTAAAAAGCCTATCTTCCTTAAGATCGACTTCCATAAGGCCTACGACATGTTACATTGGCCCTTCCTACGATAATTCCTCCTTCCCAAGGGCTTCGATGACCTCTAGGTGACGCCGCATGCAATTGGTGTCTAGTGGCCGCACCACCGTCAACATTAATGGCGAGGTGGGTCCTTTCTTCCCCACACTTTGTGGGGTTAGGCAGAGGGACCCCTTTATCCCCTTCCTGTTCAACATGGTGGTTGATGCCCTGGCCGCCATTCTGGACTTGGCCAAGGCGGCCAGTCACATCTGTGGCATCGTCCCGCATCTGGTGGCCTTGGAGGGGTCTCCCTCATGCAATATGCGGATGACAAGATTATCATGGTTGAAGGGCCCAACAACGATATAGCCAACCTGAAATTCCTCTTGCTCTGCTTCCAGCAGATGTCGGGTTTAACCATCAACTTCACTAAGAGTGAAGTTATGTCCTTAGTTACTCTGCTGTGGAAAGTCAAAGCATTGCGGACCGTCTCAACCCCCCCCCCCCCGGGGGGGCGGATTTCCCAACCGTATATTTGGGAATCTCCATTAGTGACTCCCGCCTTTCGGTAGCGGATCTTCGGCCATATGTGACCAAGATCTAACATCGGGTGGAGCCTTGGTAGGGCAGGTGGCTCGGACAATCCTGATCAACTCGTCCTTGTCGAGTCTCTCCATGTTTATCATGAGCTTCTATAGCCTCCATGAAACCTTGCATGATGAGATCGCCAAATTCCTATCAAGACTTTTTTGGCAGGCGACGGAAACAACAAAAGCACCACATGGTACGACGGTCGGACATTTGTCGCCCCAAGGACCAGGGCGGTCTTGGCATCATGTCCTCCAAGTGCATGAATATTGCCCTACTATATCGCTAATAATGAGGGCGGGCTCTAGCTGGACATTATCAAGGAGAAGTACCTCCGCAGCCATCCGCTTGCCTTCTGCCAACGCGCGGGAGGGCCACAGTTCTAGGAATCCGTCATCCAGCTCCTTCTAGTGTGGCGCATAGGGTCCTCGATCTCCGTAGGGTCGGGAGCAGTGACCCTCTTTTGGTTCGATTGGTGGGTGTCCGACGAACCCTTTCCGGCTAGATTTCCGGAGCTTTTCTCCATCTGCATGACCCCACTTGTCTCGGTCGAGACTGCCCATATTGACTTAGGGAGCCTCGCCTTCCGACGGGCCTTTGGGCCCATTTAGCAGTTGGTCCGGGATGAGCTCCTAGCTCGTGTCGCCCTCCACACTCCTAGCCTTGCCCCTGACCGGATTAGGTGGTGTCTTGAGCCGAGCGGACGCTTCTCTAATCGATCCCTTTACCATGCCATTGCGGCGTCTCCAGTGTCGGAACACCTATCAGCCGTATGGACAATCCGGCTTCCGCTTAAGATTAGGGTTTTCCTATGGCAATGGATCCGCGGGACGGTACCTTCAGGGGTGGAGGTGCTCAAACGCAATGGCCCAGGGAATGGCAAGTGCCCTCTTTGCGATGTTGAGGAAGGTTCGAATCACATCTTCTTCAAGTGTGTGATGGTTCGTTTCCTTTAGAGTTGTTTCCGGGAAGTGGTAGGTGGCGAGTAGTTTCACTCGAACCTCCCAGAACTCTTTGAAGAGATTCAAGCTTGCTCTACCAGCACGCGTGCGCCACATTAGGTGGCTTGGCGTTGGAGCGCTTATGTGGACTTTGTGGACGCCCGCAACAAGCTTGTTATTGAAGACTCTCCTCTGCATCGCTCTTCTGACGTCATCTACAAACTATGTGGTTTTCTGCAGCCGTGGAAGCCTCTTAGGCGAGGACAGGAGCACGCCGCCATCGACCATGATTGCAGATCTCCGCTCGTTGGCTCGTCGCTTGGCGCCGCCTCCCACCGCAACCAGATTAGGCCCCTATTTGGTCTTTAGAGATTGTTGAGCCGTGCCCTCAGCATTAACCTTGCACTTTTTCGTCCGTTGTTTTTCTGTTTTCTTTCGTACTTTGTTTGTAACTTGTGGTATCGGTGGTGGTATCGGATGTGGCCCATGGAATATATCACGAAAGTCATTTTGAAACAGTCAATCTCTAAATTGCTGGCAGTTGACTCAGATAATTCTCTCATGAGAACTAGTTCAACATTCTTTAACACTTGATTCCCTTTGTCAGACAAACCAAAAACAGACCTAAAGAACTGAACTGAACTTTCGGCTTGTTGATATTCAGGACTATGAATGCCAATTGTGCCACATGGTATGCCAAAAACTTTGTGGATATCCTCTGGCCAGAATTTAATCGATCTATCATGAGATAGCTTGATGCATCTGTTCGGACCATCAACCATGCTCATGATCCATGTGCTAAATTTTAAATTAAGCCTAGGAATAGCCGGGAGACGCAACATGCCACCAAAACCAATTTCTACAACCAGTATGCATTTGGATTCGTTGAATGTAGAGATAAGAGCGCAAACTTTCTGAAGAGAGGTCCTGGATGTTGGGGTCAGCCAAGCGGGGTCAGTGGTGGCAAGGTCCACGCGGGGTGGTGCAGCTCGTCATCTTGGTCCATCGAGTGTGCTGCAAGACAAAAATTTATGGACTATATTATGAGCGAGCGATGGAATCGAAGAAGAGGTTGAAGAATCCAGATAGGGGGGCTTACAAGGGATTTGGGAACCTCACCGGACGGTGACGACCGCGCGTTGCAGGAGCAGACGGCGTGCTTCAGATCCCTCCTACCTGGATGAACCTCACCAGACAAGAGATTGGGGTGGGGGCGCGATTAAGGGGACGAGGAGGAGAGGGGAATGGATCTAGGGTTCTTACTGGAACAGAGCGGCGAGTGAAGAGATGGTAGTTTGGGGAGCAATAGCAGCCGAGAATGTTTTTTTGTCCAGGCGTCCATGAACAGTGAGCACTACCGATATTGCGTTCAGTGCTAATCATGCCCGATTCATCAAGGCGTCGTTTTGTTCTTTGGGACGGCCCGGTAAGAACGTAATCTGCGTGCTTCCCTGTCCTTCTAATTAGCAGTCCACATCAAATAGTTTCATCTAAATGGGAAATCCGGATCTTCATGTGACAATGGATCCGCAGTCGGCTTTCGTCGGGAGTTGAGGTTCGCAAGCGTAATGGTCCGGGCTCTGGCCTCTGCCCCCTTTATGATACCCCCGAGTACTCGAACCACATTTTCTTCTTCTGCGTGTCTGCTCAGTTCGTTTGGAGCTGCTTTAGAGAGGCAGTTGGTGGGGATTGGTGCCACTCCAACTTCCCCGACCTCTTCGCCGAACTACAGGCCTCCCCGCTGCCCTCTCGCCACATTAGGTGGCTTGAGATTGGGGCTCTCGCGTGGACGCTCTGGACGATTTGCAATAAATTTGTGATTCAACGCTCCCCTCTTCGATGTGCTACTGACGCCCTCTTCAAACTGTCTGGTTACTTGCAGCTCTGGCAGCCGCTTAGCCGCCCTCGGGACCGAGACGCCATCTCCGCCTACATCGTCGATCTCCGCTCGATGGCCGTCCGCCTGTCGTCGCCCCGTCCGCCGCCTCCTCCTGAGCCTGATTAGTCGTCTGTTGCTCTCCGGCTCCGGCTCCGGCCTTGGCCCCGACTGAGCCTTGTCTCTTATTTCGTGTGTGTTTTGGGCTTGTTAAGCTGTGTCCTCATCAATACCTTTGGATCTATTATTGTGAGACTTGGATGTATATGTTTTGAACTAGTCCTTGTATGTGCTTTTGGCAGTTTGCTTTATTTATAAAGTTGGGCGAAAGCCTTTTTCGATAATGGGCAGCTACTTTTTGCACCTACACGCAAAGTCAGTCAGGGACAGTTGGGGAGGAGGTGGGTAGGTAAATGGGTATGGGGCAGGGTGCGGGACAGGTGTGGAGGACTGAAATACGAGAACAGCAGCTGCGGAGAGAGTTGCAATACGAAACGCGCGGACAGAACTATACTAATAATAGGCAGGTGCGGATGTGCGGCGAGATTCCGAGGACAGATGTCCCAGGAACCAATGAGTATTTCCCTTTGTATCTGCCGCTAATCGAAGATAGAAAATTTCGAATTAGAATCAATCAACCAGACAAAGTATACAAAGTTCAGTTTTTGTATGTCATGCCATCATCATCATGGTCTTGAACTCGTCGAAGGTGAGGACCCCGTCGCCGTTGAGGTCGAACCGGCGGATCATGGCCTGGCACTCGTCGACGTCCAGGTGCAGCCCCAGCCTGCTCATCATCAGCTTGAGGCTGAGCGGGGTGATGCAGCCCCTCCCTTCCATCTCGTACATCCCGAACGCCTCCCTGCACCTGTCCCCTTCTTCCTCCTGGCCGGCCTCCGCCTCCCGCACCAGCCTCACGAACTCCTCCTCGTCGAGCAGCCCGTCACCGTCGGCGTCCGCGGACGCCATCAGGGCCTGCACCTCCTCGGCCGACATGTCGCCACCCAGCGCCGCCTTCATGCAGAGCCGCAGCTCGGCAGCGGAGATCTTGCCGTTGCCGTCCTGGTCGAACGCCGAGAACACGCGCGTGAACTCACCTGATGCTGCCATGCTGAGTCGCCTGCAAAGATCGGTTTGTCTTTGGGTGCTTGATGCTCAGTTCGTCGCTGGTTTGCTGCTGATTGAGATCGAGCTGTTCCGTGTTGGTATTTATAGCTGAGAATCTTGGCATGGGCAAGCAAATGGGAACGGTGTTTGATCAAGTTCCGCAACTAGCCGATTAGCACGTAGTACCGCATTTCTACGGTGACA
Organism: Triticum dicoccoides; assembly: GCF_002162155.2. Classification (NCBI taxonomy): domain Eukaryota; kingdom Viridiplantae; phylum Streptophyta; class Magnoliopsida; order Poales; family Poaceae; genus Triticum; species Triticum dicoccoides. Next base: position 551,955,560 of record NC_041384.1, read on the forward strand.
CCAAGAGCGAGTTAAATTTTAGACCAGGATAAATAAAATGAGTGAAATTCTTTGACGGAATATATAGCACAACTTTGAGGCGAGAACCATGGGTTTTTCAGAACCGCCGTGCCATTTAAAATTGAACTTCAGTTTTGGCCCAGTGAACTTCTTTTGACTGTACTACGGCGCTTCGATGAGTTCAATCTTCAGTGGCACACGTACGCGTTACGCCTACATATAGCGTGCGTGCACACGGACTTCTCATCGCACCATCTCAGCTACTGTCGCTCACACAAGCATCGAGCCGTCCACGCATCAGTCCAACACCAGTTAACTCACCATGGTGCGGATGGCCCGTGCCTTCTCATCCTTCGACCGCGACAGCGACGGCAAGATCTCGGCGGCCGAGCTGCGGCTCTGCGTGGAGGCGACGCTCGGCGACGGCATATCGGCCGAGGACGCCGCGGCGCTCGTGGAGTCGGTGGACGCGGACGGCGACGGGCTGCTCAGCGAGGAGGAGTTCCTGAAGCTGGCGGCCGAGGGGGAGGGGGGAGAAGAGGACCAGAGGCGCAGGGGTCTGTGGGACGCGTTCGGGGTGTACGAGGTGGAGGGGAGAGGGTGCATCACGCCGGCCAGCCTGAGGCGGGCGCTGAGCCGGCTGGGCGCCAGCCGGGACGTCGGCGACTGCCGCGCCATGATCCAGAGGTTCGATCTCAACGGAGTCGGGGTGCTCACCTTCGACGAGTTCGAGACCATGATGGACTCGTAGGGGACTCCGTTGGCGCCAACCGTGTGCGTGCTTGGTATGCCCGGACGTGACGTCTTGCGCCTATGACTATGAGAGAGTCGTGTATGTGTTGTGTCATGTGTGTATCGCGATTTCTTCAAAAATTGAATAAGAGTATAAAATATGCGAGTACTACGCGTGGTACAAGAGTATTGTGCATCCAAACTGTTGGAATGGGTGGCTCCCCTCCATGTCATGGTTAGGGCCTCTTTGATTTGCATGATTGCAGAAGGACAAAAATAGGGAAAAAAAAACAAAAAATTGCAGTTGCATCTTCACTTAGGACATCTCCAATGCCATCCTTGCATCTTCACTTAGGGCATCTTCAATGCCGTCCCTCAAAATGTCCGCATACATCCAGACGGTGTCCAACATCCCTCAAAACACCTGCCTATGTCCAAACCGAACTGCCCGGACGTAGTTTGTCATCCAACCGCACTCCTATTATCCGCGGACACGTCTCGGGCCACTCAAATAGCCCTCTCGGACCACTTTTCTTCCGCTCTACCCCAACCACCCCTTACTCTGCATCCGCACCCTCCTCGTTCGTCATTGCCATTGTACCTCTCCGTCCGTCGCCCAGGCATTACTGGACATCTGCAATCCCCACCATCACGAGCTTGCCCACCTTGGACTACGCCGCTGTCCACACAGGATCCGTACATAGCCAGGTACCCTCGCTCGCTGCCCACATTGTACATGGCGGACACCACGCCAGTCAAATGTCATTGACCTTTTTTAAACCTGTTATTTCCTAGTGTGAGCACCATGGCATGATACTATGTGATGGAGGATAAGTTAATGTGTGATGCGTGATTTATTAAGCCCACCATTCTGCAAGTGGACCATACTTAACCGGGCAATCTTTTTTTTGCAAACCGGTGAAAAAATCAGGCGGTCGAACCAGCCCAACACGCATAATAAAAAGAAAATGGCATGCTTGCAGCAGGAATAGAAGGGAGCTCCTTTTTTTTAATGTTGGTAGTTGATCTACCAAATTCATTGATCAGGAGAAAGAGGGTTGGTTCAGTTTATGAGGGAAACCGGACCCAAAAACCATACAAACGGCGTCTTTCAGCAAACAACACACACACACCCACGAGCCACGGGTCCCTCTGACCGAATCCATCTCCAGGACGATGCCCCCAAGAGAAAACGCGACGCCGAAAGACGCCGCCATCGTCCGATCTAAAACTAGATCAAGGGTTTCCCCCGGAGCACGTCGGGTAAGGCAAGGTGAGAGCAGCTACATCGATGCCTCCAACGAGGGAACGACGCCTGAAAGCGCCGCCATCAATGACTCCGGCCAGAACAGGAGTACGATTTTCGCTGGCAGTCTCACCTGCATAGCCCGAAACCCAGGATCCGATCAACCTACACACTGAACCACTATCCCTGCCTCCACGGCCAACCGCACCTCCTCGGCGGGCTTGACATGCTTCCAACCTTGCATCCGCATCCCCACTGGACGGAGGATGCAACCCCTAGCGGCGCCATTTGTCTCCCAACGAAAGGATGCAACCAAGCACAACGCCATTCGTCTCCTCGAGGATGCAACGCCTGCCGGCCATTCCTCTCCCGGCGAAGGATGCAACAACCGCAACGAGGCCATTCCTCTCCCTCCAGTCACCTCCATCTAGTCCTCCCACCCGAAGCAGCGTCGAGCTCACCGAACCACCAAACAGGAGGATGCTACACCAGGCGAGGTGTGACGCCCCCTATTCAATCATACATTAATCATACACGCAAATGTGTACGATCAAGATCAGGGACTCACGGAAAGATATCACAACACAACTCTACAAATAAAAATAAGTCATACAAGCATCATATTACAAGCCAGGGGCCTCGAGGCTTGAATACAAGAGCTCGATCATAGACGAGTCAGCGGAAGCAACAATATCTAAGTACAGACATAAGTTAAACAAGTTTGCCTTAAGAAGGCTAGCACAAACTGAGATACAGATCGAAAGAGGCGCAAGCCTCCTGCCTGGGATCCACCTAAACTACTCCTGGTCGTCGTCAGCGGGCTGCACGTAGTAGTAGGCTCCTCCCGAGTAGTAGTAGTCGTCCTCAACGGTGGCGTCTGGCTCCTGAACTCCAACGTCTGGTTGCAGCAATCGGATAAAGGAAAGGGGAAAAGGGGGAGAAAAGCAACCGTGAGTGCTCATCCAAAGTACTCGCAAGCAAGGAGCTACACTACATATGTATGCATTGGTATCATATGGAATAAGGGTATCATATGTGGACTGAACTGCAGAATGCCGAAATAAGAGGGGGATAGCTAGTCCTTTCGAAGACTACGCTTCTGGTAACCTCCATCTAGCAGCAGGAGAAGAGAGTAGATGGTAAGTTCACCAAGTAGCATCGCATAGCATAACCCTAAACATGATCCTCCCCTCGCCGCCCTGTGAGAGAGCGATCACCGGGTTGTATCTGGCACTTGGAAGGGTGTGTTTTATTAAGTATCCGATTCTAGTTATCATAAGGTCAAGGTACAACTCCAAGTCGTCCTGTTACCGAAGATCACGGCTATTCAATAGATTAACTTCCCTGCAGGGGTGCACCACATAACCCAACACGCTCGATCCCATTTGGCCGGACACACTTTTCTGGGCCATGCCCGGCCTCGGAAGATCAACACGTCGCAGCCCTACCTAGGCACAACAGAGAGGTCAGCACGCCGGTCTAAATCCTATGGCGCGGGGGTTTGGGCCCATCTCCCATTGCACACCTGCATGTTGCGAGGGCAGCCGGAAGCAGAACTAGCCCCCTTAATACAAGAGCAGGCTTACGTTCCAATCCGGCGTGCGCCGCTCAGTCGCTGACGTCACGAAGGCTTCGGCTGATACCACGACATCGAGTGCCCATAACTGTCCCCGCGTAGATGGTTAGTGCGTATAGGCCAGTGGCCAGACTCAGATCAAATACCAAGATCTCGTTAAACGTGTTATCTTGAAATAACCGCGAACGCCGACCAGGGCCAGGCCCACCTCTCTCCTAGGTGGTCTCAACCTGCCCTGTCGCTTCGCCACAAAGATCCACATAGAGGGCCGTTGGGACAAAGGTCCTTTCAGCCCCCAATCCGTGAATCACTCGCGGGTGGTCCACGAGCCGACCCGACTTTACTCACCACATGTATCATGTATAAAGTATATAGTATATACCCGTGATCACCTCCCGAGTGATCACGGCCCGATAGTATAGCATGTCATACAGACAAGAATGTAGGGCCACTGATGATAAACTAGCATCCTATACTAAGCATTAGGATTGCAGGTAAAGGTAACATCAGTAGTAGCAAGGACAGGCTATGCATCAGGATAGGATTAACGGAAAGCAGTAACATGCTACACTACTCTAATGCAAGCAGTATAGAGAAGAGTAGGCGATATCTGGTGATCAAAGGGGGGGGGCTTGCCTGGTTGCTCTGGCAAGAAGGAAGGTTCATCAACAACGTAGAAGTACTGGGGGTCTCCGGCGGTCTCGGGGTCTATCAGAAAGAAGTAACGGAGGGGGAACACAATAAATAACAGAGCAATCAATGTAACAAAAAGCAAGATGCGGCATTACGTTGTGCTAGGGGGGACCTAACGCAGTATGAGGTGATACCGATGAAGGGGGAAAACATCCGGGAAAGTATTCCCGGCGTTTCGCGTTTTCGGGCAGATGAACCGAAGGGGGAAAGTTGCGTGTTCACTATGCTAGGGATGCGTGGCGGGCGAACGGGCTGCGTATCCGGATTCGTCTCGCCATTCTGAGCAACTTTGATGTACAAAGTTTTTCCATGGGAGCTGCGGATTATTTTATATTAATTTTCAAAGTTTTATTCATTTTCTAAATTTAATTTAGTTCGAAATAATGTGAATTGCTAGGTGCACCCAGCTCTGGGTACACATAAGTGTACCAGAGGGGCTGACATGTGGGTCCAAGTGGTCCCAGTTGACCAGTCAAACTTTGACTGGTTAACAAGGGGTGGGGCCCCCTTGTCATACACTGTTTTACTAACCTAACAGATTAAAAAGACTAAGTAGGTTATTAGGTTAACTAACACAGGTTAATTAAGTTAATTAGCTAACTAAACAGGATTAATTAAGTTAATTATTTAGTTAAATAGTTAATTAATTTTATTATTAATTTTTTATTATTATTTATTATTTATTTTTCATTTTCGTTCTGGGCGTGGGCCCCGTTCGTCATAGGCACCAGGGGGCCAAACCGGGGCGGGCGCCGACACACCCGAATGGGTGCTGGCCCGCGGGGATGCACCCGGCACGAGCGCTGCGAGCGCCGCAGAGGGGTGGAGCGGTTGGAGACGGCGCGCTCGGCGCGACGCGTGCGCGCGCGATGGGGCCTAGGCCGCGGCAGAGCGGAATAGCAGGGGGGCTCCAGGGCAGCAGCGGGCGCGAG
>NC_041384.1:551961361-551998857 GCF_002162155.2 Triticum dicoccoides
GTCGGAGGAGGCAGACCGGCGAGGAGGTCCAGCGAGTCCGAGCGACGGGCGCCGGCGGGGGCGGGCGCCGGCGTCGCCGCACGGCGTCGGGGTTCGGCCCGATCCAGTTATGGATCGGGGAGAGTGGGTGCGAGCAACGTGGGAGTGGGGGAGTGGGTGGATCGATCTAGGTCACCGGGGGAGTGGGGTGGGTTGTAGGCGCGGTTGGGCCGGGGGAGGGAGTTGGGTCGGCCTGGCTGGGCCATGGCCCAGTTGGGCCGAGCGGGAGTTCTTTCTATTTTTTTGTTTTTGTTTTTTTATTTACTTATTTCTTTTCTGTTATATTTTGTTCCTCTTTTTTTTTGTAAAGTACCAAAATGACCTCGAAATTAGTACTACCACTAAACCCACTACCATATAAAGTTTAGACCCTAAATAGAATAGTTTAACATTTTTATTAAGTATAAAAGGCATTTCAATAATTATTTCGCTACACTTTTATTCACTTTAGAGTATTTAAAGATTTTATAAAAGTGGGGTTTCTTCACCAAGATTTAATATGGATTATTTGGCTCACTCCGAACATTTTAGTTTTAATATTTGAAAACTTTTATTGTTTGCTTGATTTTGAATTTGAATTCGAACTGTTTTCGAACTAACGCGAGATTACCAACAATAATCAAGGTGACGTGGCATCATTAGCAGAGGTTCACTGTAGCCTAATTATCCGGGCGTCACAATTCTCCTCCACTACAAGAAATCTCGTCCCGAGATTTAAGAGGGGAGTAAGGGGGAAAGTTCTGGTTACGATATTCTAACGGATCTTCTCGAAGAAGTTAATCCCTTTCATTGATGTCTCCAATTCTTTATTCCAATGCATCATGATGAAGTTTTCGTCCTTTCTTCGGGGAACTCCATCGTACTTACAAATAGGTAAGTGGAAGCTCTACAACGATAGGATGTTATAAGGGAAAATCATCTGGGGGTATCCCAAGAATGAACATATGAGTATCTCTCGAGTTGAACAAATGAAACACATCGAGAGCAAAGTAAGATGGTGCAATAAGAAGTTTCAATGGTATAGGCAATCGTTCATTGCGTGAAACAGAGTGTGAAAGGGGTTCAGAGCGACGGGAATAAGTATTGTGTCCGCTACCAGAATTGATCACTAGGAAGGTGGCTCGCAAATTACATATGAAACGAAGCACAAGGGATAACTTCGAAACAGGGGTGTATAGGAGAGTCAGGTTTCGATCCTGCGGAACTGTGGGTTATGGGCCCACCATGTGGGTTAAAAGTAGAGGAGCGGTGACATCTTGCTCGGTCATGACAGCAAGGCATGTCAAAGGGTAGCATGTCAATTATGTCGGCAACAACGTTGGTACCAAGGGCGAGGGACGAAGAGAACCATTTTCCTGCTCGTTGCAACGAGGCGGACCAATAGGCAAAGTTCTCGTCCATCGATGGTTACCGGAATGTCATCAACAAAAGTAACAGGGTCTTACTGACAGAATTGTACACGAGGGGTTTACATAAGCAGAGAATTAATACTGCTTAGACCATAATGATCACCATAAAGGTTAAACCAAATAATGGAAAGGAAAATATGATTATCAGATATTTCAGGGGTATATCCTTCCCAATGATAAGCAAAGCACGATATCCATGACAGGATATAATGTAGAAAACCCTTTAGATAAGGGGAGAAAATTTTCATGACATTACCCATACAACGGTGTTCGGATAATTGAGCAAGAAACATTTGGCATTGGGATTCAAATGTTCTTGTTGAAAATCGGAGTACCATAGACATGCTTCTAGATAGCATTGACATGGTCAATAGGTGAAGATCAGACTTTGGAAACAAAAAGGATCCATCAGGAACAACTTATAGAATAAGTCTTACAATTTCCTCATGGAAGAATGGTTAACCTTGCTAAAATGGAAACTATAACAATAGGGCCTCCGTCCAGGTGTGCTAGGCATGACATCACCTTACCGGGTCTTATGAAGACCGATGTTATAACTCTTGGAAATATGTTCCAACCATCATATCTGACCGAGATTCAGATCTGATTGGTGTCAGGATAACTCAGAGTCAGGATGCCTGAGAAGAAAGGTGCAACACAAATTTACGAGATAACCTTGTAAGTTTCTCAGGAATTGAACTATGGAAGCGAGTTCCGAAACAAGAGTTCATCATTAAATCAAGAAGAGGTGAGGGGGTGGCTGATTGACTCAGCGACAATTCATTGAGATTTTCAAAAGATGGATTTCCACACTTATGTGAACAAGGAGATAACATTTGTCAGATCAAATGATATAATGTGGTATGCTTGAGGAGAACATACATAGTTAAACATTGGTTGAAAAGTGCACCCGAAATATGGGTTTAGGTAGCATGATCAATGTTAGAATGGTGATTCGATAACCAATGGTCTAAAAATGAAATGACGACCCTTAACTTCGAAGCAATAGGGTTGCTAGAAGTTTAGAATTTACACATCACAAACCATTTGTCGGTATTCCGGTTTAGAACAACACGGAGACCAAGAAATGAATGCAAAAGGCGAGAGATATTACTATATCAAGAATTCTCAAGAGGTGGTAAAATTACCACGACATTCTTGACATAAAAGGTGGTAATATTCCAAGGTAAAGAAGAACAAATGCTGGATAGCAAGGATCTCAAGGTATAACACAAAACACGAATAAGTTTGTGTTGAACGGAAGGCAATAAAGTGGTCGGTGATAACACAAACCATTGAGGGGCGAGGATGGTATTTCTCATCAAGAATTCGATATATATCTTGGAAGAGCTCAGGATGTTGATGATGACCACGACACATTTGTCGAGAGATTTCATGAAGATGTAATCGGTTGGCGATGACATCAAGTCAAATGATGATGCAGCGAAAGTCGGATAATACTTGAAAAAGAACTCATAAGAAGTTATGCAGTTCCGTGATAATCTCGAGATACTAGAGGGGGTAATACTCGATGACAGATCAAAGTAGAGGTTGGACTGGGGTATTGCTCTACAGAAGACAAGCGCTTAAACTTGCACGTGAAATGGTATTTAAAGGAGAACATGGTCGGAACCACGATTGCAAAAGGCCAGATCACAGATATAAGAACTTATACCAAGGAAAAATTTAATTTAAGAGAAGCTCTAATGATAAGATCTACATCGTGTCTATGGGCATGAACACAAAGTTCAAGGTCGACTCCCACTTCTTCAATGCATAACCTTTCATTCACTGCTCTAGATAAGAATGATTTCAGTGTCAAAACCTACCTGGTGAATTACTAGAGGAGTATGACCCGTGAAAACTTTTGGGTTCACACAGATTAAGAAAGGCATAAGTTCAACCCGTCAGGGTATCGTGGAAACATATACCACAAGCTTCAATCGTAAATACCACCAGCTCGAAAACAGAGCATGGTTGAGAAAATAGAGGATACAATTTACCAAAAGCATTATGTATCCGAGGAAAGGCTCACAAGGTTATTGAATAAGGAGGACACTGTCGAATAATAATCCAATAAAGGATCTGACGGTCCATAGCGGAGCTGAAGTGAGCATCGGCACACAGTCAGTTGAAGAAAGGATGCAAGGGCATCAGACTATAGGACACCTGAATGATTCCATGCTTAGATATCAAAGGAATTATGATTTCCAAATAGAAGGATCAAAAGCAGACGCTCTGATCAAGGGTGGATAAGTTCAATAGACCTAAGGGTACAATTGACGGCAAACAAATTGGTCGAGAACAAGCTCATGTTCAAAAATGACGTCTAAGCCAGAAAGACAATTTAAAAGGATCAACTGATGATTGCGTGCATTCGCACTCATGTTGAATCAATAGGATCAAAATGACGGTGTCTAAGGATACTAACGAATATTGCCAGAGATATGGAAAGCACCCATAATGCAAGCAGACAAGTATTGCAGAGCAATAAGCTACTAAGGATTTTTTGGAGGATCGAATAGTATTTCGAAGACCATTGTGAAACACATGAACAACTGGGGGATGAGCGGATACTCGACAAGTGCGAGAATTATCCATAGGGGTATTCAGGTGGCAAGGAACTGCAAGGCAGTAGGCACAAAATATTCTCGGAACAATAGAGATAATTTTCGGTGTATCTTGTAATAATAAGATCAATGGGATTTGAAAGGGCAAGTGTATGTAGTCATCCATAATGATATAACAATGGTAGGAAATTTGCAAAGGCGATGGGCACAAAGTCTCGAAAGAGTAGCAGAGAGTAACTTCAAAATCTTCTGGTGCAGCCGATGATCATCTGGTCTGAAGGGGCTCTTCGGGTGGATGTGACCACGAGTCCCTAAAGTTAGATTTAGCAAAATTCATTTAACCCGAATAGAAGAGAGATCAGAGTCCCAGAGTATAGACAAGGAGTAAAAGATCCTAATACCACCCAGATGCCGACGTGGGCCCGTAAGGCACACAACCATGTTAGTAAAAGTTTTTGAAATGTCTAGACTCAACTTCGGCCAAGGAGTGTGGAAGGGGGATTCCTACAGGCAGTCGGCTCTGATACCAACTTGTGACGCCCCCGATTCAATCGTACACTAATCATACACGCAAATATGTACGATCAAGATCAGGGACTCACGAGAAGATATCACAACACAACTCTACAAATAAAAATAAGTCATACAAGCATCATATTACAAGCCAGGGGCCTCGAGGGCTCGAATACAAGAGCTCGATCATAGACGAGTCAGCGGAAGCAACAATATCTGAGTACAGACATAAGTTAAACAAGTTTGCCTTAAGAAGGCTAGCACAAACTGAGATACAGATCGAAAGAGGCGCAGGCCTCCTGCCTGGGATCCACCTAAACTACTCCTGGTCGTCGTCAGCAGGCTGCACGTAGTAGTAGGCTCCTCCCGAGTAGTAGTAGTCGTCCTCAGCGGTGGCGTCTGGCTCCTGGATTCCAACGTCTGGTTGCAGCAATCGGATAAAGGAAATGGGAAAAGGGGGAGAAAAGCAACCGTGAGTACTCATCCAAAGTACTCGCAAGCAAGGAGCTACACTACATATGTATGCATTGGTATCATATGGAATAAGGGTATCATATGTGGTCTGAACTGCAGAATGCCGGAATAAGAGGGGGATAGCTAGTCCTTTCAAAGACTACGCTTCTGGTAACCTCCATCTTGCAGCAGGAGAAGAGAGTAGATGGTAAGTTCACCAAGTAGCATCGCATAGCATAACCCTAACCGATGATCCTCCCCTCGTCGCCCTGTGAGAGAGCGATTACCGGGTTGTATCTGGCACTTGGAAGGGTGTGTTTTATTAAGTATCTGGTTCTAGTTGTTATAAGGTCAAGGTACAACTCCAAGTCGTCCTGTTACCGAAGATCACGACTATTCGAATAGATTAACTTCCCTGTAGGGGTGCACCACATAACCCAACACGCTCGATCCCATTTGGCCGAACACACTTTTCTGGGCCATGCTCGGCCTCGGAAGATCAACACGTCGCAGCCCTACCTAGGCACAACAGAGAGGTCAGCACGCCGGTCTAAATCCTATGGCGCAGGGGTCTGGGCCCATCGCCCATTGCACACATGCACGTTGCGAGGGCGGCCGGAAGCAGAACTAGCCCCCTTAATACAAGAGCAGGCTTACGTTCCAATCCGGCGCGCGCCGCTCAGTCACTGACGTCACGAAGGCTTCGGCTGATACCACGACGTCGAGTGCCCATAACTATCCCCGCGTAGATGGTTAGTGCGTATAGGCCAGTGGCCAGACTCAGATCAAATACCAAGATCTCGTTAAACGTGTTATCTTGAAATAACCGCGAACGCCGACCAGGGCCAGGCCCACCTCTCTCCTAGGTGGTCTCAACCTGCCCTGTCGCTTCGACACAAAGATCCACACAGAGGGCCGTTGGGACAAAGGTTCTTTCAGCCCCCAATCCGTGAATCACTCGCGGGTGCTCCACGAGCCAACCCGACTTTAGTCACCACATGTATCATGTATAAAGTATATAGTACATACCCGTGATCACCTCCCGAGTGATCATGGCCCGGTAGTATAGCATGGCATACGGACAAGAATGTAGGGCCACTGATGATAAACTAGCATCCTATACTAAGCATTAGGATTGCAGGTAAAGGTAACAACAGTAGTAGCAAAGACAGGCTATGCATCAGGATAGGATTAACGGAAAGCAGTAACATGTTACACTACTCTAATGCAAGCAGTACAGAGAAGAGTAGGCGATATTTGGTGATCAAAGGGGGGGCTTGCCTGGTTGCTCTGGCAAGAAGGAAGGTTCATCAACAACGTAGAAGTACTGGGGGTCTCCGGCGGTCTCGGGGTCTACCGGAAAGAAGTAACGGAGGGGGAACACAATAAATAACAGAGCAATCAATGTAACAAAAAGCAAGATGCGGCATTACGTTGTGCTAGGGGGACCTAACGCAGTATGAGGTGATACCGATGAAGGGGGAAAACATCCAGGAAAGTATTTCCGACGTTTCACGTTTTCGGGCAGATGAACCGGAGGGGGAAAGTTCTGTGTTCACTATGCTAGGGATGCGTGGCGGGCGAACAGGCTGCGTATCCGGATTCGTCTCGCCGTTCTGAGCAACTTTGATGTACAAAGTTTTTCCATCCGAGCTACGGATTATTTTATATAAATTTTCAAAGTTTTATTCATTTTCTAAATTTAATTTAGTTCGAAATAATGTGAATTGCTAGATGCACCCAGCTCTGGGTACACATAAGTGTACCAGAGGGGCTGACATGTGGGTCCAAGTGGTCCCAGTTGACCAGTCAAACTTTGACTGGTCAACAGGGGGTGGGGCCCCCTTGTCATATACTGTTTTACTAACCTAACAGATTAAAAAGACTAAGTAGGTTATTAGGTTAACTAACACAGGTTAATTAAGTTAATTAGATAACTAAACAGGATTAATTAAGTTAATTATTTAGTTAAATAGTTAATTAATTTTATTATTAATTTTTTATTATTATTTTATTTATTTTTCATTTTTGTTCTGGGCATGGGCCCCGTTCGTCATAGGCCCCACGGGGCCAAACTGGGGCGGGCGTCGGGCACACCCGAATGGGTGCTGGCCCACGGGGATGCACCCGACACGGGCGCTGCGAGCGCCGCAGAGGGGCGGAGCGGTTGGAGACGGCGCGCTCGACGCGACGTGTGCGTGCGCGATGGGGCCTAGGCCGCGGCAGAGCGGAACATCAGTGGGGCTCTAGGGCAGCAGCTGGCGCGAGCGTGCGGGCGTGGGCGCGCGCTGGCGAGCGGCCAAGCGCGGATGCGCACATGCACAGCGGCGGTGAGCGGCCAAGGGGGATGCAGGCGGCACGGCAGGGGCGAAGGCGGCCGCCGCAAGGAGTAGGCGCGGGCGGGGCAGTGGAGTAGGCGGCGGTGGCGCGGCGACAGCGGCGCCGACGAGGCTGGTCGGGGCCAGACGCGGTGGCGGCAGGAAGAAGCGGCAGCGGCAAGAGAAGCAGCAGCAGGGGCCGAACGGAGACGGGCGCGGGGCGGCTACTACGCGGTCGTCGACAGGCCGGGGCAACGCGGCTGTGTGCAGGCGCGTGCGATACAGGGGGCGGCCGGCGTGCGACAGAGGAGAGGAGGAGATCGGGGCTCACGAGACCGGTAGGGGAAAGGGCAGCGGGGGTCGGGGTGGTCGATGGGGATGACGGCGTCGAAGGAGGCAGACCGGCGAGGAGGTCCGGCGAGTCCGAGCGACGGGCACCGGCGGGGACGGGCGCCGGCGTTGGCGCACGGCGTCGGGGTTCGGCCCAATCCAGTTCTGGATCGGGGGGATGGGGAGCGAGAGGGGGAGTGGGGGGGAGTGGGTGGACCGATCTAGGTCACCGGGGGAGTGGGGTGGGTTGTAGGCGCGGTTGGGCCGGGGAAGGGAGTTGGGTCGGCCTGGCTGGGCCATGGCCCAGTTGGGCCGAGCGGGAGTTCTTTCTTTTTTTATTTACTTATTTCTTTTCTGTTATATTTTGTTCCTCTTTTTTTTGCAAAGTACCAAAATGACCTCGAAATTAGTACTACCACTAATCCCACTACCATATAAAGTTTAGACCCTAAATAGAATAGTTTAACATTTTTATTAATTGTAAAAGGCATTTCAATAATTGTTTTGCTACACTTTTATTCACTTTAGAGTATTTAAAGATTTTATAAAAGTGGGGTTTCTTCACCAATATTTAATATGGATTATTTGGCTCACTCTAAACATTTTAGTTTTAATATTTGAAAACTTTTATTGTTTGCTTGATTTTGAATTTGAATTCGAACCGTTTTCGAACTAACGCGAGATTAGCAACAGTAATCGAGGTGACGTGGTATCATTAGCAGAGGTTCACTGTAGCCTAATTATCCAGGCGTCACACGAGGTGCCATTCATCTCCCACCACTTCGTCCGCACGGCCAGCAGAAACCCAGATCGAGCCCTGCTGCCTGCGGAACTCACACCTCCAGCAGAACCAACGTCGTGCCTCTGTCGTGCGGAGAACCACCGGCCGCCGAAGACAACCGGCTGCCACCCAGCAGATCCGCGCTGGGGGCGCCACCGGCGCGCCTCCCACGCCCCGCCAGCCGCAGATCCACGCTGGGAGCAGCGCCTGGCACCCTGCCCACGCACCGCCTCGGATCTGACGACGACCACCACGCCGCGCCCCGCAGCCGCTCACCGCGCCCAGCCGCACGCCTCCTCGCGCGCCTGCCGTGCTTCCTCGCGCGACTGCCACGCCCAAGCCTCCAGCCACGCGCCACCTCCGGCCACTCCGTCGCGGACGCGCGCCCCCGCGCAGCCATGGCAGCCAGCTCGCCAAGCTCGCAGTCGTGGGAGATGAAAGGGCCCCGCCGCCACCTTCACCGGAGCAGGCGCGGGCTTTGCCGGCCGCTCCTCCGGCGGCGGCGGCGAGCAATGGGGAGGGTGGAAAGGGGGGCTGGCGGCGCCGATCTAGGTTTCCCCCGTGTCGCCCTGGCGACGCGGGGGCAGACTACCGGGTTGAAGTCCCGAGGAGAAACTGATTGCTACTAGAAGGGAGCTCCTATTGAGCGCCTTATGCGCTAGCAAGCGGAACGGCGCTCACACGCACGCCTCGTGGGCCGACCCATTATGGAGGCCAACGCTCGATGCGCCAGCGAATGCGACCGGCGCAGTAAGGCAACGGTTCGTCCTGGTTTTCTGGCCACAGTTGACCAGTAGCAGTTGACTGGTCAATCTTTGACCAGTTGACCATTGACTTTTCAAAAAATGCATTTTTCTAAAAATCAGGAATTAAAAAGTCATTCACAAAAAAAGTCCGTGGGTTCAAAACTAGTTGACGAACTTCAAAAAAAGTTCACAAAAACAAAGAAAGTTCATCAATTTTGGAAAAAGTTCATTCGGTTCTTGAAAAAGTTCGTCCATTTTGAGAAGAAAATCAGCGATTTTGAAAAAAGTTCATTCAATTTTGAAAAAAAATCATCAATTTTGAAAGAAAGTTTATCAATTTTTAAAAGTTCATCAATTTTGGAAAAAAGGTTCATCGATTTGAAATAAGTTCATTCAATTTTGAAAAAAGTAAAGAAAACAAAGAATAAAATAGAAGAATAAAAAAGGTAAAAAAAAGTTCCAATAAAAAATAAAAAGAAAAAAGAAAAAAGGAAAGAAAAAGAAAAAGGAAAGAAAAAGAAAAAGGAAAGGAAGAAAAGCAGGAAGACGATGAAACATAGCACACCAGGTGGCGATGGTGGGGTGGTTAACGCATCTGATGATCGACCATGAGGTCACCAATTCGAAACACCACGCTATATATTCAATGAGAAACCTCCAAAAACTTCAAAAAAGAAAACGTATCCATTCCATATTAAGTGTCACTAATTTAGTATAACTTGGTACTAAATCAGCAAGGTTAATATGGAATGAAGGTAGTACTTGACATCAGGATAGCTTTCAAAGATTAATCGAGATCATAACACAAAACTGCTAATAGGTACCCCTAAAAATTAAGAAAAAAGAACTGACTAACTGGATGATATTTGCGCTGCGAAAAAACTTCTTACAAATTTCTGCTGAACTGAAACCAGAATAAAAGAAAATACCTTCATTACACTCATGAACCACCAATTCTACCTCAATTACATCGTCCTCTCGTCACCAAAGCGTAGGATTCCCATCGTTGCTACATAAGAGAAATCAGCCAAATTTTGTCTGGCTTTCAGTCACGCGTTCTCAAAGTCAACCATTTCAATTTGTGTTCATTGACAGCCTGTTATAGTGGCGGCAAGGACCAGAAAGCAGCAGCTGAACCACACAAAGAAACCCACGGTACTGGAAACCCTACCACTAGTTTCCTACAAGATTACAACAACAACAAAATATAGCTTGACTATTGGTTACCAGCAATGACAAAATGCTCAGTTGAAAGAAGCATTTAACAACTAAATGATGTGGATGATTGTATTCTCTGAAGCTTATTTATGTGCCGATCTATGAGTCCTTGGCGGCTTTAATTATTTTCTTGCTGACCTGGCCAACATGTATCATTTTCATTCAAACTCATCTGCAATATTACTAGATGCATCCTTATAGACTAGGAAGAAGTAAGCACGAAGGAAGGAACTAAGAAAAATATGCAGAAGACTCGGGCAAGTGGTGCCTAAGTAACTACAAGTAGCCCAACTCCGCTATAATGAACAGCCAAACAAAGTAGATGTAAGTGCACCACCGCAAACCACATTGCAGATCCACAAAATACAGAATTGCAGACATGGCTAGCAAGAAGATTATGTTCTTCAAACTGATCATAAGCCTTAGCCTTGCTGCTCGCAGTACTGGCAATGAGGACGATCAATTTGTATACTCAGGCTTCACCGGCAGCAACCTCGCCCTTGATGGCAATGCCAGGATCATGCCAAGCGGTCTCCTCGAGCTGACCAATGGTACAGCTCGGCTTAAAGGCCACGCATTCCATCCAAACCCCATGCGCTTCCACAAATCTCCCAATGGCACGGTGCGTTCTTTCTCTGTATCGTTTGTATTTGCCATCCTCTCCACCGACCCTGACTTGAGTGGTCATGGCCTTGCCTTCTTCATTGCACCAACCAGGAATTTCTCAGCTGCATTCCCAACCCAGTACTTGGGCCTCTTCAGTGACCAGAATAATGGTGACCCAAACAACCACATTTTTGCGGTTGAGCTTGACACCATCCAAAATTATGACTTAGAAGACATCAACGGCAACCACATCGGCATCAACATCAACAATCTTCACTCTGTGCAATCTCATGATGCTGGCTATTACAGTAATCAGAGTGGCATCTTTGAGAGGTTGGCACTCAATAGCCACAAGGCGATGCAAGTGTGGGTGAACTATGATAGAGAGGTCATACAGATCAATGTGACCATGGCCCCCATCAATCTGGCAAAACCTGAGAGGCCACTGCTTTCAACCACTTTTAATCTCTCGACAGTAATCACTAGTCCAGCATATATTGGCTTCTCGTCCTCTACAGGCACAGTCAGCGCGCAGCACTATGTGCTTGGTTGGAGCTTTGGCATGGACAGCCTCACTCCGCCCATTGACATTTCCAAACTCTCCGAGCTGCCTCGTCTTGGTCAGAAGGCTCAGTCCATGAGATTACATATACTTTTACCAATAGGAATTGTGGTGTTCCTCTTTGCAGTAACTGCTACCATTTTTCTGCTCATACGGAGGAATCTAAGGTATGCTGAGCTATGTGAAGATTGGGAGGTTGAGTATGGGCCGCACCGGTTCTCATACAAGGATTTGTTTGATGCCACAGAAGGATTTAAAGACAAGAACCTACTAGGTGGTGGAGGGTTCGGAAAGGTATACAAAGGGGTGTTGCCTATATCAAGATTCAATATCGCTGTGAAGAAGGTGTCACACGACTCAAAACAAGGAATGAAGGAATTCATTGCAGAGATTGTTAGCATAGGCCGCCTTCAACACCGCAATCTTGTCCAATTACTGGGATATTGCCGGCGAAAAGGTGAGCTTCTTTTAGTATACGATTATATGCCAAATGGAAGCCTAGACAAATACTTATATGGCAAAGATGGAAAGCCTACTTTGGATTGGTCTCAGTGGTTTCAAATCATCAAATGTGTATCAAATGGATTACTCTACCTTCACGAGGAGTGTGAGAAAATTATCATACATCGAGACATCAAGGCAAGCAATGTGCTCATCGACACCGAGATCAGTGGGCGAATAGGTGACTTTGGTCTTGCAAGGTTGTATGACCATGGTAGCGACCCAGAAGCCACACGTGTTGTTGGCACCATAGGATACCTAGCTCCAGAGCTTGCACGCACTGGCAAGGCAACCCCATTTACGGATGTATTTTCCTTCGGTGTGTTCATTCTTGAGGTCACCTGTGGGCAAAAGCCCATCATGAAAGATACGGAGGAAAGCCATCTCATGCTAGTTGACTGGGTGCTTGAACATTGGCATAAATGTTCACTCAATGATGCAGTGGACATCAAGCTTCAAGGCGAATTGATGTTGGTGAAGCATTCTTAGCACTAAAGCTAGGATTATTGTGCTCTCACCCATTTACAAACATAAGGCCAACTATGAGGCAAGTCATGCAGTACCTCAACAAGGAAATGCCACTACCGGAGTTGATGCCAACGCATTTAAGCTTTTGCATGCTGTCTTTGATGCAGAGCGAAGGTTTCAACCCTTACGTCATATCACATTCTTCATCAGCAACGAGCTTTGGCACAATGTCAAGCTTTTCAGGAGGAAGATAAGTAGATGGCACACATATGCATCAAGACTGCAGGGTGTGCTTGCTCATATGTTTGGCATGCACACATAACTGGATTTGTGACTGCAAGTTCTGTAGTTCTTAAGTTTCACACCAGTTATTTTTATGTGGAGATTGTGTATATAAATTTGATATTTGTTCAAGGCCTTGTAATACATGACACAGTGGGTACATGGAGATAGGCTAAATCAAACAGGCACACAAACACGAAAGGAAGTGCTAGTCTATTAAGTTTCACAACAAAATTACATGGAGACAGGCTAGTTTATTATAGTTCTTGTTGCAAAACAAGCTAGGGTGAAGATATTGTTAATAGTTCCATTACAAAAACGAGAAAGGGCTAGAGTGAAATTGTAATTTTGTTGTTCTAGATATCATGTTTCATTCCCACCCACCCCCCCTTTAGGAGGCAAGGTGTAATCACGGTTTTCACTCAACAAGAGGCGCGGAACAAAGAGTAAGAATTTTAAGGTATATACTAAAAAATATCTTAAGACACATTGTCCAAAGAACTATCTTAAGGGAAAATGACCGTTGCTCTCACTTCCTGCGTGCCAACTGGTGACCGTGTTGGCGACCAAGGGTGGGCTCTCTGGAAAGAGGTACTCTACTGCAATAAAACTCGGGAAAATTTCTCTGGCAACTGGTTAGGGGAAGGCTTCCCAGTGCAAACCAGGTCCTCAAGCACCACGGCCCTGGGGATGGGAAATGTACCTGATCTGGTGAAGATGAGTATGTGGATCACATCTTCTTTAGGTTTGTTAGGGATGAAATCAGGTGCAAGTGGTCACCTGTGGACTTTGCATGTTATGCAAGGGGTTATCCGGGAAAGCTCGTCGGGTTACTTGGCTCGGTTTCGCCGCTCTGCTTGGCCACTCTAGAACATTAGGAACAAGGCCCTTATTGGGGGCATCTTTTTTAAACACCCAGCTGACACCTTCTACAAATTGATCATCTTTTTGCACCTATGGAGACCTTTGTGCAGGCAGCAGGATGCGTCGATGCTTGACCTCATCTCCAGTCTCTGGTCGCAGACAGCTTCGCTTCGAGTGGCTGCTGATGTGGCAAGCGTCGTCGACTCAGGTTAGCTAGTGGATCTTTGCGCCGGCCCCTCCCTTGGCTTTTATCTTCCTTTTTATTTCAGCCTGTCTCAGCTTAGCTGTTGAGCTACTACCTCTGGCCTGCGCAGCCCTATCTGGCATGGTTAGTATGACTTCAGAGGAACTGGCTACAGTGATGAACTGAAACCAAAGTCTAGAGAGCGATGCATTTGTTGGAACTTTCTAAATGATGGAGAAATGTGGATACTGAAAATCAGCAAGGAGACTTCCATTGGCGAGAACTAGCCTTCAGAGATACATCGAATAATACCAGTTTGTGTAGTTCACACTAACTTTAATATCGCTATCTGGTTAGCAGTTGGCTAGTGTGTTGAACAATAAACTATATGATGGTGACATTACTTTTGACCAAATGAGATAATGAACATTTCATGGATATTAGACCGTAAAGATCTTATTGAACTACAAAACATGATAAACACCCCCTTTGTTAAAAATGCTCTTAAAGTAACAACCAGGAGTCCACCACTAAAAGCTAGTATCATATTGGATTTCTCTAGCAGATAAAAAATTATAAATCCCTGTGATAATATTAAACCATCCAAAGAAAGTTTTAGGAAATCATCTGGTCCAACATGTGTTTGAAAAAATCATCCATTTCTGCGACGAGTAATTTAGAATGGAGGGAGTAGTAATTAATGCCATTGGCCAGTTGCTATTGATAGGGACTCTCCCACAGATGACTAAGACCAACTTGCAAGTCATGCTAGCTGGCTGAGACAATTCCACTGAAAGCTAGTATCATATTGGATTACTCTAGCAGACAAAAAATTATAAATACCTGTGATAATATTAAACCTTTCAAAGAAAGTTTTAGGAAATCATCTGGTCCAACATATGTTTGAAAAAATCCGAACTAGTAATTAATGCCATTGGCCAATTGCTATTGATAGGGACTCTCCCACAGACAACTAAGACCAACTTGCAAGTCATGCTAGCTGGCTGAGTAAATTCCACTGAAAGCTAGTATCATATTGGATTACTCTAGCAGACCAAAAAATTATAAATCCCTGTGATAATATTAAACCTTTCAAAGAAAGTTTTAGGAAATCATCTGGTTCAACATGTGTGTCATCCTGGCTGGCTGAGTCAATTCCGCTAAAAATGAAGAACAGGCTCCTAGAAGTAGAGGGCAACTAGAAACCATTGTTCACAGTTATACTTGCAAAATACTATGTTCTTGCATATCCTTGAGATGTCATGGGTGAAAGGATCGAGATGGACCTAGAGGAGGGGTGAATAGGTACAACTACAAATTTTAATTGTTACTTAACAATTTTTAGGCAATAATGCGGAATGTGAAAATGAGCCTAACAATTGCAAGTGAAGTACTAAGTACTAAGCAGGTAACACAAGTAGTAACTAGGCAAATAGAAAGTGATGAAGTAAGTGCTAAGAGACAAGTAACCACAAGTAGAGAGTTAGGGTTAGGGATAACCGCAACTCCGGGATACGAGGATGTATGCCGATGTTCACTTCCTTGGAGGGAAGCTACGTTACCGTTAAAGAGGTGGATGTTACCACGAAGGCACACCAACGCCACGAAGGCTCACCCTATTCTCCCTTTGAGACAACACCACGAAGGCGTTTCTCAACCACTAGTGGTAGACCTTGGGGTGGTCTCCAAACCCTCACAAACTTTTCGGGGGTAATCACAAAGCTCGATTCCTCTCCGAAAGACTCCTACCGCCTAGGAGTCTCCAACCTCCAAGAGTAACAAGATCGATGGGGAAAAGCTCAAGACTTGCTCAAATCACAAATTCCTTTGGTGCAAAGATGGAGAAGGAGTGGATCTATCACTTGATTGGACAACTTCTCTCGAATGCTCTCAAATCCCTTGGGGATCTAAGATTTGGTGTGGAGGTGTAAGAGAGAGAGAGTGAGATGTGTTCTAAGGTTTTTCAAGAGTGAATGGTCAACCCTCTCCCATGGGGGAGAAGGGCTATATATAGTGTGACCTCAAATATGGCCGTTGTAGTGCAAGTGAACGGGCAGGCCGGACATCAGGGCTAGGGGCCGGACATCCGGCCTGGCAAGCCACTTAAAGAGCAAGGCAGAAAATAGAGCAGGAAACAGAGGGGCCGGACATCCGGGGGTCAAGCCTGGACATCCGGCATAACAGGAAGGCCCGGACATCCGGCAGGTGGCCCGACATCCGGCGCGCAGCCCAGCATAAAAACGTCCTCTGGACACCTATGCCCGGATATCCGGCAAGGAGCCCGGACATCCGGCGAGCACTGGGAGCCCGAACATCCGACAGCAACACTGCACAAAAGTGCATTCTGGAATGGCTAGGCCCGGATATCCGGCGAGAGGCACGGATATCTAGGGAGTAGCCCGGACATCCGGCACGAGGCCCGGACATCCGGCACTCCCAGAGACAGAAAGATTAGAAGTAAAGAGGGGATAAAAAGAACTATGTAAAGGAGTATTTTTTTGACTCGAGCAAGTCTGTTATGAACCCAATCGATCCCCTCTTAATAGTGCGGGATCTTATACTCAAGGAAACAAAATGTAACATCATTTTAACACTTCATCCTTGAGAGAACCCACTTCGTATGCTCTTAATCCACACACAATTTGACGAACCGGGGACCAACACCTGAGATTCACTTGACAACCATTGTTAGTCCCCTACATGTAGATTGTCATTAACATCAAAACATAATATAAGGGCATGATTGCACTTTCAATCTCCCCCTTTTTGTTTGTTGATGACAATCATACATGTAGTATCATAAATGTAATTAATAATCTTAGCAATGACAATCATGAGAGCAAAAAGGATACAAAATAGTTACAATTTGCTTTTAGCTCCCCCTCATTGTGTGCATGCGATGAGTATATTAGAATGACCAACACAAAAAATTCGTATGGTAGCATATGTAACACAAAGAGATACAAAAGTGAGAGACAAGCACATATGAAATCATCATAACTCATCAGATAGACTGAGAACATTTCATGGCCACACATTAACATAACATAGTCTCAGACGAACAAGTACCATAGGTAGCAGCATAAAGTTGGAATAACATCTCATAGCATGACCATATTACTAAGATACTACTTCTCCCCCTTTGACAGCAACAAGTAAAAAAGGGGCGAAGAACTAAACAGGCTCAATCACTCCTGGCGGATGTCATCATCATCATCAAAGAACTCGGGGTACTTAGCATGAGATGGAAAGCCGAAAGTGGACGAGGATGGAGCTGCGGGAAGAGGATCATCATCACTAACGGGACTCCCATGGTCACGGAGGCGCTGTTTTAGCTGATTCTTGGAGATGACTAGATGCTTCTGAACATCATGATTCTGCTGGCGGCTGAAAGTGATCGCCTTCATGGTAGCAGACTGAGCCTTACCCAAGAATGATGCAAACCGGCCACGAGGAGCGGTCGAGGAAGATGGAACAGAAGAACCAGTGGGCTGAGTAGGAGCAGCTGTCCGCCCACCAGCAGACCTCCTAGGCCGAGGAGAAGCAGAAGCTCCCACGCGCATATGAGGAGGAGGCTTCCAAATGGAGTGCACAGTTGGCTTAACCACCTCAAAGGGAGCAGTGTGATCAATCAGAGCCTGAATAAATGGAGCATGAGGGAACTAGCGCGTCTGAATGAAACTGCAAAGATGGATCTCATGCCAAATGAAGTTGGCTGTGTCCAGAGGCTCAGTGGGTTTCTCATGCATACGAACCATCAAGTCAATGCAATAGTTGCGAGCTCTCGATCGATCTCCCTTCTTAGGGTAGAGAGTGCGAATCACACTGTGATAGAGGATGAAGAAAGGAGCACAAAAGATGGATACCTCATTGATTGGATATGCTTTTTCTTCATCAGTGAGCTGAGAGGGAGGTTTTACAAGGGGCAAGCAAGCATCAATTCCTTTGGGCTTGTACTCTGGATCCATACTGTGGATGCAATGGCCAATACCGGAGAGACCCAAAATCTGAACAAACCTGTCATAAGTGATGCTCAGTGTGGTGTCATCGGTCATCCAAGTGAGAGTGTTGTCCGGACCAAAGAAACAGGTGGCATAGAACTGTAGGATGGGAGCATCACTCCAATCACACCTGAAGGTCATTGCGGGACCAAGAGTCATGTCATCAATGATCTTGACCGGATCATTAGGGAACATGGCAGGATTATCACGTCCATGGACAAAACTGGAATACAGATCCTGCTGCATACGAGTCCGGAACCGAGGATCTTCGGCATCAGCCATCATCTCATATTGGTTGACATCTCGACGGAACTGAAGATATTGCCCCGCCCCCACAGTTGTGAAGTCGTGAGTGGGGCGACCTCCACTGTCAGGAAGCTCCATGGAGATGCGATGACCATGGGGAATGGGCATAGCAGAACCTCGAACTTGAGGCACCGACGCCCTCCTAGTACCGGGCTTGGACTGTCCAACAGACTGTCTTGGTGCACTGACATCCTCTTCCTCTCCAACATAGTCCGCATCATCGGGATCCGAGGCCGACGGACTGGTGGAAGGTGCCCGCTTCTTCTTCTTGGTGGTGGTCTTTTTCTTCTTAGGCCGAGCATGCTCATCGGAGTCGGTTGAGCCTTGACGGTGATCAACCCGAGAAGACACCTCGGGACGCTTGGGACCACAGTTCTTGGTGCGAGCCATGAAGAACTCCGGCGGTGAATCCCACGGTACACCGGTCCCTCCCGAGGGATTCACACAACAACCCAAGAAATGGATTGGATAGAATTGTAGATCGGGAGGAGAAGTGTCCGTGAGCAGGAGATCGGGGCTGGAGGTCGGTGGAGATGGTCAGGGCAGCACCGAAGTGATGGCCCGGCGGCGGCGGCTGTGAGGGGAGATGAGGAGAGGAACGAAAGAAGTGAGGTACTGCCCCCAAATCCCACACCCCTCCCCAGGCATATGCGACTGCGGGCGACGGGCCGGACATCCGGGGTTAAGCCCGGATATCCGGCGAGTGGAAACAGAGAGAAGAAGACGCAGTGCCAATGGGCCGGACATCCGGCGAGAGGAAAGCGGCAGCATGGGTACAGGGCCCGGATGTCCGGCTGGGGCCCAGATGTCCGGCCACTATAATTGGTTGATGATCTTCTTTCTTTCTTTTTTGAGTGGCAAGGTATTTTTCCCAGGGCCCGGATGTCCGGCTGAGGCCCAGATGTTCGGTCACTGGATAGAAGACCAGGGTAAGGGAAAGATGTGAAGGAGGGGGCCAACAGGTATAATTTTGATATAGACTCCGCCAAGGAGTTTACATGAGACTAATAGGGGAGAAACCTGAGACATCTAAGGCCATACTAAGATGCATTAACAATCCAAACATTATTTAAGAAAGAAAGGTCCATACAAGCATTGTACAAGCAGTGACCGAGGTCACCATGTTTGAGCATATGGAACATAGTACCGCAAAGATGTAAACTTTGAGCACATGGTCACGACTCCATCATGTTAAAGTACCCTAGTTCGAAAACTATGATAACTTTGAGAGTGTTTGTTCTATTTATGCATTATATAAGGTGAGAGTGCTCATGAATTGAGTGTCTCCCCCTAAATATATGCCTACATCAAGACAAGACATAAGTTTAAGTATGAATGGGTACTAGATTTCACATAATATTGTCAAGCTCCAAGATACCAAGTTCACGCCTAAGTTGACAAAACCTTGCTTCATCCAATGGCTTGGTGAAAATATCTACAAGTTGCATATCTGTGCCAACATGAGCAATGTCAATATCACCCTTCTCCACATGATCTCTCAAGAAGTGATACCTAATGTCAATGTGCTTGGTGCGGGTATGAGCTTTGGGGTTCTCAGCAATATTAATGGCACTTTCATTATCACATAGAAGAGGCACATGTATATAGGTGATACCGTAATCCTTCAAAGTTTGCCTCATCCATAATAACTGAGTTGCACAACTGGCGGTTGCAATATATTCAGCTTCGGCCGTGAAGAGGGCAACACAATTTTGCTTCTTCGAGGACCAACTTACCAAGGAGCGTCCAAGAAATTGACATGCACCGGAGGTGGACTTACGATCCACTTTGTCTCAAGCCCAATCCGCATCCGTGTACCCAATGAGATCAAACTTAGCATCCTTGGGGTACCATAGACCCAACTTTGGGGTGTGAACAAGGTATCTAAGAATATGCTTAACCGCCTTATGATGGCTTTCCCTAGGGGAAGCTTGAAATCTATCACACATGCATACACTAAACATGATGTCTTGTCTAGATGCACAACGATAAAGCAATGAACCAATCATAGAGCGATATTTAGATGGGTCAAAAGGGATACCGTTTGAGTCTTCAGTGAGTACAATTTTGGTTGGCATGGGTGTCTTACATGGGCTGGCATCAGTCATGCCAAATTTTGCTAGGATATCCTTGAGGTATTTTGCTTGAGACAAGAAAATTCCTTCTTGAAATTGTTGAATTTGAAATCCGAGGAAGAACTTCAAATCCGCATTGAGTGACATTTCAAAATTCTTGGTCATAGATGCCGCAAACTTCTTGCATAAATGAATGTTAGGAGAACCAAAAATGATATCATCTTGCCTTGTTGCGGATGATTACACCATTCTCATCTTGCTTGTTCTTGAAAATCCACTTTGTACCAATGACGTTGTGTTCCGTAGTTGGCCTCTTGACTAATGACCACACTTGATTGCGCTCAAAACTATTCAACTCTTCTTGCATAGCAATGAGCCAATCGTTGTCTATCAACGCATCTTGTACCTTGAGAGGCTCAACACTAGACACAAAAAGAGAAGTGAGCACAAAAGTTTGTCAATTATTTACAAGTAACTCTACCTTCCGATATGCCGGTGAGGATCTTATCAACATCAACACGACCGGCCACTCGAGGCATGATGGAGGTTAAGGTTTCGCGAGGTTCAACTTCATGTCCATCATCCACGTCCTCTACATATGGATCATTAATGTGTGGTGGAAAATCTTCTTCTTCTTGCATTTGTTGAGGTTCATTGTCAATGATTGCACTTTCTTGTTCTTGCCCTTGAGGAAGATCTTGTTCTTGATGATTATCATGAAGAGGAGCTTGATCATCATCTTGTACTTGGGCTATGGGCATTGATTGAGTAACAGGGGCTTGTGGTGGTATGGGTGTTGAAGTAGTTTGATGGTGTGTGAGGCCTTCATCTTCTTCTTCATCATCATGAGGTTCTTGTTCCATTGAAAGAAGTGCACCAACACCCATCGTCAAGATATCTTGAGAAGAATCTTCTTCACCTACATCATTTAGATCAACTTGCTCCCCATCGGAGCCATTAAATTCATCAAACACCACGTCACAAGTTTCTACAACACATCCATTGGATTTGTTGTAGACTCTATAGGCGTGAGAGTTTGATCCATAGCCAACAAATATGCCCTCAAATGGTTTTAGATTGAAATTTTCCTAACCGCTCTCTTTTGTTGAGGATGAAGCATTTACACCCAAATACACGAAAGTACTTGACGTTAGGCTTGTTCCCGGTTAGGAGCTCATATGGAGTCTTTTCCAATATCGTGCGGAGGAAGAGCCGGTTTGATGCATGACATGCAGTGTTGACGGCCTCGGCCCAAAAACTATGTGGCAACTTGTATTCATCCAACATGGACCTTGCCATCTCCACAAGAGTGCGATTCTTCCTTTCTGCAACACCATTTTGTTGGGGAGTGTATGGAGCTGAATATTGATGTACAATCCCTTCATCACTAAGGAACTCTTCCAAGGTGTAGTTCTTGAACTCGGATCCATTATCACTTCTTATTGCTAGAATTTCTTTGTCAAACTTGCATTGTGCTTGCTTTGCAAAGTCAATGAAGGTGATCTTCGTCTCGTCCTTGGATTTGAGGAAGAAGACCCATGTATACCTTGAGTAATCATCCACAATGACAAGTCCATATTTTTTTCCACCAAGACTATCCCACGAAGGAGGCCCAAAGAGATCCACATGAAGGAGCTCCAAAGGCCTTGAAGTAGATACAATATTCTTGGGTGGGTGCTTTTATTGATGTTGCTTCCCGGCTATGCATGCACTACACACACGATCTTTCTCAAAAAAGACATTTGTTAGTCCAAGGATGTGATTACCCTTTAAGAGATCTTGAAGATTTCTCATGCCGACATGGGCTAACCGGCGATGCCATAGCCACCCCTTGTCGGCCTTGGCCATTAGACAAGTTGCATGGAATGTGCTCTCTTTTGAGAAATCAACCATGTAAAGGTTGCCATCCAACTCTCCAACAAAGGCCACTTCAAGAGTATCTCTCTTAAAGACTTTCACATCCGTTAGTCCAAAGAGTGTATCATAACCAACAGAAGCCAATTGGCGAACACAAAGCAAATGGTATTTGAGGGATTAGACAAGCATCACATTTGCAAGAGACATGTCATTTGTGATGGCCACTTTGCCCAATCCGAGTACCTGTCCTTTTGAACCTCCACCAAACATAATGCTCATAAATGGTTGAATAGCTTCCATGAAATCGTAGAGCAACTTGCTATCTCTGGTCATATGATTGGTACATCCACTGTCAATCACCCATTTTACTCCACCGGAGAAAGCAACCTACACACAATTATGGCTTGGTTAGAGGCACCCATTTTGCAATGGGACCTCTCAGGTTAGTCACAAGGGTCTTAGGGACCCAAATAGCATAAAACCGAAATGCATTTCGAGGACCAACAAATTTAGCAAAAACTTCTCCATCCTTAGTCTTACGAAGTACATAGGATGGAGGCATAAACACTTTTGGCTTGTTGAGAGTAGGCATGCCCCTTGTGGCCTTCCCACTAACAACCTTACCTTTCTCGTGCCCTTCTCGTACAAAAGTTTCTTTTAACGGAGTGGTGCACTTTTGAGAGGACGTCTTCTTCTTGCTTGTGCTTGGGTCAAACCCGAGTCCCTCTTTGGAAAACACCTCATTGTGTTGGCTCAACACCTCATTAAGGTTCTTTTGCCCTTGAGCACATGTCATGAGTCCTTTCTCAATTTGAGCTTTGAGAAAGCGATTCTCCTGAAGAATAGACACTAGATCACTACTAGAGTCAGTAGTACAAGCATCAACATTGATAATAGGAGAAGAGTAAGCCTTGGCTAGCGTTTCAAGATAAGTAAGCTTGAGTGTCTCAAAACTCTTTGTAAGGAGGGTGAGCTCTTCTTCCTTGGTCTTGAGGGACACGGATAGGAGCTCACAATCCTTAGAGAGAGAAGCATTAGACTTTACAAGCTTACTTTTATCATTCATCAACTCTTCGCAAGAGTTGATAGCCTTTTTCAAGGAGGCAAGATCCCTAGTATGAACATCAATGTTTGCACCAATTTTTAAGCATAGTTCATCATTGCGTGCTTCCTCATATTGGACTTTCCGCTTAAGGATTTCATTTTTTTCCTTTTCCTCGGTGACGAGGGTTTCGAGTTCCTTAATGGAAATGGTGTGCTTACTCACCATCTCCATAAGCATACGAAATATAGTGAGCTTCTTTTCTTTAAGGGAGCACATGAACTTATTTAATTTAGCAAGCATAGGATCATTTATATCATCATCCTCATAACTATCCTCCGCATCAAGATACTCATCACTAGAAGTAGGAGGAGTGAAAAGAGGAGGGTTTGATCATGGGGTTACCTTTACCTTGTCAAGAGAGTGTTGGTCCTCTCCATCTTCTACCACGGCCTTCGCCATGAGGCACTTGTGAGCGTTGCCCTTGTAATCTTTCATGTAGTTGTAGGTGACAACTTCACCACTCTTGTTGACTAGCCTCAATGTGTTTTGAGAATCTTGAGCAACTCCGGCAACACCACTAACATCATCTGGATCGGATTCTTCTTGAGCAACCATTGCTTTCCCATCTCTCTTCTTGAGCTTGGAGTTCAAAGGATTTGGCAGCTTCTTCTTGGGAAAGGTCTTGGGAAACCTTGGTTTATCTTCTCTCTTCTCATAAGGACACTCGTTGGAGAAGTGGTTGGTTTCTTCACAGTTGTATCATTTTCTTACTTTCTTCTTTTGAAACCTACCCTTGAATTTTCCCGCGCTAAACTTCTTGACAAAGAGAGCCATGTCTTCATATGAAGGGCCCTCATCGGATTCAACCTCATCACCATCTTCTTCATCATCATCATCTTCTTCTTCACTTTGCTCATCTTCACATACATGCTTGGCCTTCAATGCAAGATTGATCTTCGACGATTGAGTACCATGCATGGCAAGATGTTTTGTAGAATTTGCCTTTGACTCTTCAAATAGTTGGAAAGTGGATATGATGTCATCTGTAGTCATTTCCTTGAAGGCATGGTGTTGTCTTATGTCCCATACCATCTGATGGTGATATGGAGCAAGAGCATGGAGCAACTTGTCCACAAGGAATCGCTTAGTCATGTTAAATCCATCTTGTGTCTTGTCACACTCACACGACTCAATATCAGCGGTGAGAGTCATGAGACGCTCAAGGAGTTGATTTGGAGTTTCACCTTTCCCCATACAAAAGTTTTGCAATTGTCCCTTGGCAATTTCATATTGAGCACTCCAGAGGGTGGAGGTACCGGTCTTGGATCTTATAATACTTTCCCATAATTCCTTGGCACTTGTGATGTGTATGAAAGGTCTCCTTTGCTTTTCAACCATACCTCTCCTTATACACATGATTGCAGTGTCATTGAGATTCTTGTCATAAATTTCTCTTGGTGTAGGATTCTTTGGATCAAGCACATGGTAACCATACTCCAAGATCTCTAGCATCTCATCGTTTCCATATCGAAGATGATCCTGCATAGCAACTCTCCACAAAGCAAAATCGAAAGTGGCATCAAGTAAAGGAGGTTTGCCTTGAGAGTTATATTTTGGTTTCTCAACTTGGGGTCTTGCATAAAGCCAAGGAACACTAGAGTGTTCATTGCTAGGAGGTTGTTGACCAAGTGACGGAGTAGGCACAGTTGGCCTTGAAGCCACACCACCCGAAAGTGGTGCAAGCACCGTGGACAATGTGGCTATCCTCATTTGGACCAAGGCCTCGACAGAAGCATCATGCTCCTCCTTTTGCTTAGCAAGGGCCCGTTCTAGATCCTCAGAAGTAAAGGTCTTGACTTCAGAAGAAGCCTCGCCTTTATCCTTCGGATCTACAACAAGGGGAGTCCCATCGGGGTTCATCTCGCTCTAGGGCGGTTAAGCCACAAGAATAGAGCACGAGGCTCTGATACCAATTGAAAGGATCGAGATGGACCTAGAGGGGGGGTGAATAGGTACAACTACAAATTTTAATTTTTACTTAACAATTTTTAGGCAATAATGCAGAATGTGAAGACTTGCTCAAATCACAAATTCCTTTGGTGCAAAGATGGAGAAGGAGTGGATCTATCACTTGATTGGACAACTTCTCTCGAATGCTCTCAAATCCCTTGGGGATCTAAGATTTGGTGTGGAGGTGTAAGAGAGAGAGTGAGATGTGTTCTAGGGTTTTTCAAGAGTGAATGGTCAACCCTCTCCCATGGGGGAGAAGGGCTATATATAGTGTGACCTCAGATATGGCCGTTGTAGTGCAAGTGAACGGGCAGGCCGGACATCCGGGCTAGGGGCCGGGCATCCGGCCTGGCAAGCCACTTAAAGAGCAAGGCAGAAAACAGAGCAGGAAACAGAGGGGCCGGACATCCGGGGGTCAAGCCCGGACATCCGGCAGGTGGCCGGACATCCCGCACGCAGCCCAGCATAAAAACGTCCTCTGGACACCTATGCCCGGATATCCGGCAAGGAGCCCGGACATCCGGCGAGCACTGGGAGCCCGGACATTCGACAGCAACACTGCACAAAAGTGCATTCTGGAATGGCTAGGCCCGGATATCCAGGGAGTAGCCCGGACATCCGGCACGCCCAGAGACAGAAAGATTAGAAGTAAAGAGGGGATAAAAAGAACTATGGAAAGGAGTATTTTTTTGACTCGAGCAAGTCTGTTACGAACCCAATCGATCCCCTCTTAATAGTGCGGGATCTTATACTCAAGGAAACAAAATGTAACATCATTTTAACACTTCATCCTTGAGAGAACCCACTTCGTATGCTCTTGATCCACACACAATTTGACGAACCGGGGACCAACACCTGAGATTCACTTGACAACCATTGTTAGTCCCCTACATGTAGATTTTCATTAACATCAAAACATAATATAAGGGCATGATTGCACTTTCAATGGGTCACACCCATGCTTGACAAGAAACATAAGTGTTTCATTCCATGCCAACTCTTCTTCCTGTTCATTTGCCTCAACCGAGCACCCTTCACCATTGCTAATGACCAGTTTGTCTACTTCGGCTTCGCCCAAGCTAACCTCAGCCTTGATGGAGCTGCCACAATCACACCAGATGGACTCCTTGAACTAACAAATGGCACCTTTAACCTGAAAGGCCATGCTCTATACCCAACTCCTCTACACTTCCGCATGTCGCCTAGTGGTTATGCACAGTCTTTTTCTATCAGCTTCGTCTTCAGCATCCTCTCCGCCTACCCTGACAAGAGTGCTGATGGCATGACCTTCTTCGTCACCAGAAACAAGAATTTCTCCAGTGCGTTGCCAGCCCAGTACTTGGGGCTCCTCAACAACCAGAATAATGGTAAAGCAAGCAACCATATATTTGCGGTGGAGCTTGACACCAATGAAAATAGTGAGTTCCAGGACATCAATGGCAACCATGTTGGTATCAACATGAATAGTCTCCACTCTGTGCAATCCCATGATGCTAGCTTCTTTGACGACAAAACTGGTATGTTCAAGAACTTGAGCCTCATTAGCCGTGAGATGATGCAGGTGTGGGTAGAGTATGACGGAGGAGCTACAAAGGTCGATGTAACTTTGGCTCCCATCAAAATGGCCAAGCCTGCAAGACCATTACTGTCAACCATCTATGATCTCTCAACAGTTTTCACAGACACGACATACATTGGCTTCTCGTTCGCAACTGGAGTCATCAACTGAAGATACTACATACTTGGCTGGAGCTTCAGCATGGGAAAGACTGCTCCTGCGATTGACACAACCAAGCTGCCACAGTTACCTCATGTTGGCCCAAAACCTCACTCAAAGGTCTTAAAGATTGTCCTGCCAATAGTCATTGCAGCATTCATCCTTATTGCTGGAATTATCATTATTTTATTTGCTCGAAGGAAATTGGCATATATCGAGCTACAAGAAGACTAGGAGATCGAGTTTGGGCCACATTGATTCCCGTATAAGGATTTGTTCATAGGCACACAAGGATTTAATAATAAGAACATACTCGGAGCAGGAGGATTCGGAAAGGTGTATAAAGGCATACTTCCTACATCTCAATTGGAGGTTGCGGTGAAGAAATTATCACATGATTCAAAGCAGGGAACAAAGGAATTCATTACTGAGATTGTTAGCATGGGCCGCCTTCGTCACCGCAACCTCGTGCAGTTACTTGGCTATTGCAGGGGAAAAGGTGAACTCCTTTTGGTCTATGATTACATGCCAAATGGTAGCCTTGACAAGTACCTGCACTGTGAACAAGAAATGCCCTTACTAGATTGGGCTATGCGGTTTCATATCATCAAAGGAGTTGCATGTGGCCTGCTCTACCTCCATGAGAAGTGGGATAAAGCTATCATCCACAGAGATATCAAAGCAAGCAATGTGCTTCTCGATAGCGAATTAAATGGGCGACTAGGAGATTTTGACCTTGCAAAATCGTATGATCATGGTACTGACCCACATACCACACGTGTGGTCGGTACCATGGGTTACCTTGCCCCAGAACTGTTACGCACAGGCAAGCTGTCTCCTCTTATGGATGTTTTTGCCTTTGGCATATTCCTTCTTGAGGTCACCTGCGGGCAAAGGCCTGTCAAGTAGAATGCAAATGGCGATCGAGTTATGTTGGTTGACTTGGTACTTGAGAATTGGCAGAAAGGAACAATGGTGGAGATGATAGACCAGAGGCTCCAAAGCAAGTGCAAAACGGATGAGGCATGCCTGGTCCTGAAGCTTGGTCTATTATGCTCACAACCCTTTGCTAGCACAAGGCCTAGCATGCATCAAGTCATGCAATACCTCAACGGAGACGTGCCATTATCAGAGTTCGCACCAACCGATATGAGCTTCAGCATGCAAGCCTTGATGGAAAACAGGGGATTCAACCCTTCTATCGTGTCAAATCCACAGTTCATGACAAGCATTGCTACATTGTCAGGCCTCTCGGGAGGGAGATAAAAAAATATTCCTAGCCCTTAGCACTGTTATGGGTGTTTTATTGTATATTTTTCATGGGACCTTTAGCTATATATGGGGAAATACATCCTACTACTGGGTTGTACTCCCTCCGTCCCATGATATAAGAGCATTTTGCAAGCTCGAGCATTTTGCAAGAGCTTGCAAAATGCTCTTATATTATGGGACGGAGGAAGTACTATTTATGATAAATACTACAGTACCTATAATGTGTCAAAAACACATATATAACCATGTGTAATATTCCATTGTATAAGGAATTTTTACATATTGTTCTACGGTCTCATGGAAATACAAGTTGCAGCCCTAGTAATTTTTTCTTCCCACCACACGTGCAACACGTGATCCCTCAGATCGATCCTCTTTTAGTGGTGTCACTAGTTTTTATTCAATCAAAATAGATTTTGGGACACAATTAGCAATATCAGGGAGATTTAGAAGCCACACACGGCGCGCTGGATCTAGTGACACGGCAGCTTTAGCTAGAGAATGGGCTTCATAATTTGTACCTGTGGTCTTGTGATCCACGCTAAAATCTTCGTACTCTTCCATAGCACTCCGGTACTCGTCTTGTAGATGACTTACAGTTGCCAAACAAACCGTCGCCACACGGATCTTGCTAACATATAGCTTCTCTACACGACATTGGCTCGGTTAAATCCTGTAGAACGACTGCCCCGTCCAGATTGCCCGGAACTTTACAATTGGATCGGACAGTGAAGAAATTCTGCCTCGTTCCCAGTCCAGATTGCCCGGAATTCCCCAATTGGGTCGTCCCTGCCCCGTCCACATTACAGCGCCTCAGGGTCGTGCCCGTTGCCCTCAGCGCCGGTCGCCACCGGCTCCCCGGCACTGGGCAGCGCCCTGCACCCGGACTCTGCTCCGCCCCGCCGTCCAACATCAGCCGCCGCCAGCAGCAGGCCCTTCCAATTTTGAGGCTCCAGTTCGAGGGCGCTGATGCCAGATTAGCTGAGCCACCAACGAGCTCTCACGGCAATTTGAGCTCCTCGTCCGTCGGATCACAATGTATGGACGTATCTGATCGTTTGGGCGTTACCTCCTTGTGTTCATCGACAGCGTACCAAGAAGATACCCCTTCTACCCTTCACTCTCTCTGTAGACATTGCGAGAGGTTGGCCGCCCACTCGGAGGGGTAAAACTGGAACGGGCAAAACCTTACCCCTCGCTCCGAGCCCATCGCCCGCGCCCGCACGGCGCCACGGCTAGACAAGCCTGCGCAATCCGGCGCCCGATTCGCCGGCCACGATGCACAGCTCGCTCGCGAGGCAGGTGGGCCCGCCGATCCGGCCTGGCTGCGCGAACCAGAGCTGCCGCCGCGATCGATCCGGCTCGGTCCGGTGCCGCGCCGAGGCCGCGCCGCCGGTGTCCGTCGCCAGGACGGGGCCGTACACCGGGAGGGACCCGGAGGTGAAGAAGCCGGCGTGGCTGAGGCAGAGGGCGGCGCACGGGGAGAAGTACGCGCGGATGCGGGAGTCGCTCGGCGAGCTCAAGCTCAACACCGTCTGCGTCGAGGCCCAGTGCCCCAACATCGGCGAGGTATTCTACACGCACCGGTGCACGCCTCCCGCCGCGGCGATGCTTCGCTCGTGCGATTCGATCCTGCGTGCCTAGCATAATACGATCGGCACGAGGAATTTCTGCTGCTTTCGAGTGTCGGGTTTAACGAAACCTGCTGCTTTTGGGGGCGCAGTGCTGGAACGGAGGGGGAGGGGCGGGCGGTGAAGGCGACGGCATTGCCACGGCGACCATCATGGTGCTCGGCGATACTTGCACGCGCGGCTGCCGATTCTGCGCCGTGAAGACCAGCAACAAGCCTCTGCCGCCGGATCCCATGGAACCTCTGAACACGGCCTTGGCAGTTGCAAGTTGGGGGTAAGTTTCTGCTGGTTGCTTATCTACAGATTTACCACTATTGGCTTGTCATCTTTGAGCGACTGATTTAGTAAGAAGAGATAACGGTGCAATTTATGAAGTTTGGATTTGAACCAATGCAAATGTGCCAATTTACGATGCATGATTACACAGAATATCTGACAGAATGCTGTTCTTTCCAGAGTAGACTATGTTGTGCTGACAAGTGTTGATAGAGACGACTTACCTGATGGTGGAAGTGGCCATTTTGCTCAGACAGTGAGAGCTTTGAAGGTCTATCTCATATACTGTATTGGTGTGTCTTTCAATAAGTTTATCTTTTTTCAAAATACCATGCTAAAGACTTCTGGACTCCCTATTCAGGAGCTCAAACCTGGGATATTGGTGGAATGCTTAACCTCGGACTTTCGAGGTGATCTGGAGGCTGTTTCCTCTTTGGCCGATTCTAATCTAGATGTCTTTGCACACAACATTGAAACTGTGAGGAGTCTGCAGAGAATTGTGAGGGATCCTCGCGCAGGGTAATTTGATCCACTGATTTTAGTTGCATGACATTGTCTGTTAGACTATTGTAAAATTGAGGTTTGAAGCACCAATAACTTAATTCCCCAGATTAACTGACCTGTTCGATTACCACTCATCAACAATTCCGGAACAGCTAAATTACAAAGAATCGCTACTTCCGGTTTCTTTCTGTTTTACTTTCTGATATTCTCCTCCAAGCTATACAATGGCTAGAGGTTTGAAACACTATAGCATCCACATAGAAAATCGATGATTATAAATTTATTTGCTTTATCTTATTTGTACTCTAATAATATGCATAATCCTGGCTGAAACCAACCTAACAACGTTAAACAAATGTTGCTTCTGTTCATTCTGGTGCTCTGACACTTGAATCAGTTGTACAACATAACTGTACTACGGCAATGTGATCAACCTCAGGCCATTGGAGTGTTTTAGTCTGGGTGATGTATCTTCAAATTTGACCTAACTATGAATCCAATTTCTATCCAGCTCCACAAACCTTACCAAATGTGGATGTGTACCATATCAAGAGACCTTACTTAGGTTCGATCAAAAGCAGAATGTTACTGTCAATTTGATCAGTGAGTTGCTATAGCTATATCACTTTATAAATGCCAGATATTGGATTATTTCTTTTAGATGGCCAATTGTCATTCCCTAGTATCTGGATGTCTTCAGTTTGCATGACACGGTGTCTTTTATTTGAGTTTTGCTAAAAAAGTTACACTTGTTGATATAAATGCTAGACGAAGGTGCCTAGTACAGAAGTTAGTATATTCTGGCAATGTCCAGTTAGCCCTTGTATCTTCTTCTTTTCTCATGGTATTTGGCTCTGGAAGGATCTCTTATGACCTCTCATTTTTACAGGTATGAGCAGAGCTTAGCTGTTCTAAAGCATGCAAAAATTTGCAAAGAAGGGATGATAACCAAGTCTTCTATCATGCTTGGTCTTGGGGAAACTGACGAGGAGGTGAAGCAAGCCATGATTGACTTAAGGGCAGTTGGTGTTGATATTCTCACATTGGGCCAATATTTACAGGTTAGCCCTGTACCCATATTTAACTTTGGTGTAGCATGTAATTAAATCCTTCTCTTCTTATAAACCAAACTACTTGATGTTACAGCCAACAGAAAAATATTTGACGGTTAGAGAGTATGTGACGCCTGAGAAGTTCCAGTTTTGGAAGGAGTATGGTGAATCGTTGGGTTTTTGTTATGTTGCTAGTGGACCTCTGGTAAGTGCTACATGTCGTTGATTACTCCTGTGTACTGCTGCTCTGAAAAAATTGGTACTACTATGCATAACTGAAGTTCTGGAAATATTATCTTGATTGCCCATGCTATATAGGTAATCAAGAAATACAGTTTCTGGTCCTATTTCTAGTTCTTCGATCCAGTAGTGGAGTGGCCATGTAGTTCCATAATAGCCCGTACCAGTGAATTTTATAAGATGAACAGGTGGACAAGCCCCTGTTTCATATAGTGAAATCCGTAAAGAAATGGTTAATAGTTCAGGAGTCTGAAACAAGAAATAAAGAACAGACTGAGCTCAAAGGCAACAGCCTCTGACATGCAGCAACGGATGCAACACAATGGTCAAACGCCTTGGACTAGGTTTTGCAAGCATACAAACGTAGCCCTCAGCAGTGCAGCCATTTGCATGAACTCACTTTTTCTGTGGTGCGATTCTTGTCAGGTCCGGTCTTCGTACCGTGCAGGAGAGCTCTTTGTCGAGAATTTGGTCAGAAATAAGAAGATTAAGCCTGCATCTGGCTCCTCTTAAGTCTCAACCAAGATATGTCAACCTACAAAAGCAGTCCATCGGGTTCTTCCACTTTGTATGTTCAGAGCAGCACCAGAAAAGCGGGGGCGGCACAATCATTATATTATTCTGGAAGTTTGTCCCCTGCTTTCTTTTTTGAATATGCACACACACTTTTGATAGTTATCACTGTAGATGCCCAGATGCCATTTTTGCTGTTGTATCATTACCTTTGAAAGAATATAGCAAAAGCTATTCATGAGTCCACATGAAGCTGTCCCTCTGTCGTTTGATTATGCGATCCTTTATCCATCACTTGGGAGAACGCATCAAGCACTTTCATGTCTTAGGTACTTCCGGTGCACCTGTATGTTTTGGCCTATTTAAAAGTTAAATATTTTTTTGGAGACCTAACACTACATATATCTATTATGCTATAAAATTATAGAATCAAAGTCTAACAATAGAGTGTTAAATTGTCCGAATTCACAGTTCAATTTGAAGTAGCTACCATTCATAGCTAGATTTGTCATTTTTTTTAGTTTTCTGAGTGATGTTTTGAATTTGGATTTGAAATTTTGTGACACAGTCGATATATTATCTTCTCTTTGTTCCTAGAATTTTCCGTGACTTTTATTGTGAAGTTCTCAGAATCATATACGTGGGTGCTGGAATTTTTGTCACTCTTATTGTAAAGTTCTCAGATATAGGAGTGCCGGAAATACTCCAAACTCGAGAGAGCACGTGATAGGTTGATATGGAATGTGTTTTAGGCTTTGCTTTATCTTTACTGTTCCTTCTGTTTTTAGTTTGTGTAATAGTTTTGTTGCGGTTTCTTTAATGGAAATGGACAAGGAGCTTGTTGTTTTAAAGAAAAGGTTCCTAATAATCCTCTGGTAGAGCATGTGATACATTGTTAACAAACTTTTTTTGCAGAACATTTTTTAAAATCTACCACAAAATTTACAATATGTACAGATCAACCAAAAATGAATTATATTGTACAAAGCAAAGTTTGTTGAAAGCATTATAGCACAATGGTAGGCTGACTGACTCCACAGATTTAAGTCCACCGAAAGATAAAATGTGGTCACATCAGAAGCTTTGTAATGACCTAGTTGAGCATACGTGGAAGTGGTTTTCTTTTTTATGTTTCAATCATATATCTTCATGTTTTATTTGGATTGGTTTATGTGTTTCTTGTGCAGATTTCATTCATATTTGAATTTTTTGAAAATTATGACTTTGAAATATTGTTGAATTTGCATGGATAGAAATATACTCCCTCTGTCCGGAAATACTTGCCGGAGAAATGGATTTATCTAGACGTATTTTAGTTCTAGATACATCCATTTTGATGCATTTTTGCGACAAGTAACTCCGGACGGAGGGAGTAGAAGTTTGAATCGTTAGTGTGTGCCAACCAAACATTCAATACGCTTTGGTCGATTGAAACTTCAATAAATGGTCTTTGATAAGCTTTAATACGACATGGAAGGAAACTTTAGAACAATATATGA
Organism: Triticum dicoccoides; assembly: GCF_002162155.2. Classification (NCBI taxonomy): domain Eukaryota; kingdom Viridiplantae; phylum Streptophyta; class Magnoliopsida; order Poales; family Poaceae; genus Triticum; species Triticum dicoccoides. The sequence continues at coordinate 551,995,204 of NC_041384.1, forward strand.
ACTTAATGGATTGGTCTATTGCATGTTTAATGTTTGTGATATATCTGTGATTTCAACACTTATGTTTGGTATTTGTCTGTTCTGCGTATCAGCATAGTTAGGCATTTTCCGGTTGCTTTGAGATGTGCTTTCGGCAAGATGATGGCCTGCTCCATTATTTTTCCTCCACAAGAAGGCATTTATGTCGTACGTCACCGCCTCCGCGGACATGTCACTGCTGTCCTGCCCGACTGACCACTGATCGTCGATGGCGTGGATCCCTGAGCTCACCGGCGGTGAGGCAACGCAGAGGCAGAGGAGCTCCGGCTTTTTTTTTTTTTGAGACAATGCAGAGGAGCTCCAGCTGTCTCAACACTGGGGGCGTCGGCGCTGCCCTGCGCCTGGGCCTGGGCGGTTAAGCCAGCGGCTAACGAGGCCACTCTCTCGGTAGGGAGAAACGGGCCAAGGCTTACATAGAAAAGCAGCCCATCAGTTTGTTCTGCATTGTAATCGAGGGAGGGGGTATTTCTCAAAAAAAAAAATCGAGGGAGGGAGGTCTCTCTCTCTCTATGGGAAAAATATAGAAGGCAGGGCGACATAATCATTCCGTTCTTCCGAAAGTTTACACCCTGCTTTCCTTTTCTTTTTGGATGTGCATAAGCTTCTTTGATCTTTATACTAAAACTGGCCATGATTTCGGTTGTTGTACCATTACCTTTGGAACGGTACACGAAAAGGTGTTCAGTGTTGGTGAAGAATGAATGGGAAGCTGCCTCTCCGGCTTGATTATGCAATGCTTTACCCATCATTTCTCGTCAGAGGAAAAAAGAGAAAAACGGTTAACTTGTACTTATTCCCATATGCATGTCTAGACTGGCTGCGGACTACGTACACATCAACCTGGGTGTGTTTTCAGACACGACACGCGCACACGGACGTGGTATCCTACCACTACCACTCTACCAGTACCAGGCAATTCCGTTCCACTGTAGAGCTGTAGAAAAGCAGCAGCAGCAGTAGTAGTGCACAGTGTCAATTGCGTTCGTGGCTGTGGGCTCGTGGCAGGTCAGCTTTACCTAAAAGGCTAAAGCAGCTCGTGTGGTGTGGTTAAATGGCCGCCAGACACGGCGGTCTAGCTCATGAGTGAATTATCACATCTGTTCTTGTCCCCAGAACCACAATGGTTGGGGTAAAAAGAAAGAAAGATGTGAGGTCAACTCCACCGCGCGATCCCAAACGGACGTCCGTTTTATCCTGTTTTTGTCTCTTTAGATAGGGATTTGGGGTCGTGTCCGGGTCTGTCCTGGGATGCGGTGGTCGTGCGCCCACCGCGCGGACGTATCCTTTTGCCTCATCCTGTCCGCGTCTATTTAAAAAAAGGACGTTTCAAATGCTAAGCCCCAGTTCACGATCCCAGTTCATCACGCCGGCAACAAAGCCAGCGGCCTACAAGACCATCACCGGCAACACAGCCAACGGCCGGCAACACAGCCAACCTCCAAAATGAATAGTTGTCCTCGCCGGCAACACAGCCAGCGACCGGCAACACAGCCGGCCTCCAAAGTGAATGTTTTTTTGCCAGCACACTGCCAGCGGCCCAGCGGGCGGGCGGCACACATGCCAGCCTCCAAAAAGAACGGCCACACCGATTGGACGACCTAGTTCAGGCCTTCGGCGTCGAGCATCTCCTTCTACTTGGCCTCGAACCAGGCCCTCGTCTTGTCGCTCATCTTTAACAAGTCCACGCTCATGATCGCAAGGGTCACCTCCTTTGCTTTGGTGGCGGCATTGGTGGCCTCGATGTCGAGCTGCCTCTGCCTGGCCTTGACGTTGTCGGCCTCGATGTCGAGCTGCCTTTGCCGGGCGGCCTCTTCCATGTCGAGCTGCCTTTGCCGGGCCGCCTCCTCCATGTCTATCTTCCTCTTCTTGGCCGCCTCCTCCATCTCAAGCTTCTGTCTTTAGAGGTCTAGGTATTGCTTCATTTGCTCGTCCTTGCTTTGCCGCTTCTTCTCGTCCCTCACATCCTTATGTGACATCATGCCATGCAAAGTCTCATGCAAGGCCATGGTTGAGGCGTCACGTATGTCGTCCACCTTGGAGTTGGTCTTACCCCTCGGCCTCTTCAACGCCTCGCCATCCCCACCTCCGGCGAACTTGGCCGTTTTCTTGCCTCTCTTCCTTTGAAGTTCATGGTATTGATCTTTGAACTTAGGGCAATTGTTGATGAGCGTCCAACAATGCGTAAGAGTGAATGGCTTGTCACTGTGCCGGGCCTTGAATGCCTCCAAAGATTGAAATGCCTACACCACATGATCAACAACAAGTGAACATGCAAACATATACACGGCCGAAGTATCATGGCCGTAGCAAGAAAAGGGCTAGAAAGAGAAGAGCATACCATGTCCCCAACGCCGAGACCACTCACGGGCCATGCTTCAACGCTCTCAAATGCGGCACAATACTTGTTGCACTCTTGTTGGATGAACAACCATCTTTTTTGAATCGAACCGATGCCACGGTTGCTTGTAATTTGGTAGGGCTCAAACATCTTCCTTTCATGGAATGTTTTGTGGACTCTCGTCCAAAAAACAATGCCCTTTTGTTGCGCGCCGGTCCTTGGATCTTGGCTAATCTCCATCCAACATTGACAAATCAACTTGTCCTCATCTTGTGTATATGAACCGGTGCGAATGCTCTTCCGCTTCTTTTGTGCTTCCGCTCTTTGGGTGAGCTCGTCTATGAACAATGGAGCGCCACTAATATCAACATCATTGGCTTCATCTTCATCTTCACCTTCGACATAGATGTCGTCGTCTTCATGCCACGAATCACCATGGTCGTAGTCAGCACGGTCGTCGGCCTCCTCATCGGGCACGTACTGGGCGCGGCCATCCTGACTTTGGGTCTCCTCGGGGTCGTAGGCACGGCCATGCCCACCCTGGAAGATCACGTCCTCCATGTACTGGTTGTAGAAGGGGTCGTCCACCGTCGGCGTTGAGGTTGGCATTCCGTCAAACAACACGCGGGGGCCCGGCATGGTGCCCGTGAACGGTGCACGCGCCTGCTTTCTTTGCATCTCGACGGACGGCCGCCCGCCGCTGCTAGACCCAGGCGTGACGTTGAGGTCGATGACGGCCGCGGGGCGTGGTGTGGATGGCGCGAACAAGCCCACGTCCGGCGACGCCGAGAAACGGGTCTGGCCGTCGTGCCTGGGCGGAGGAAAGCCGGGCGACATGGGTGCGGCGCGCGACGTCGGCGACTGGCAGTGCGTAGGCCGGGCGACCGACGAGCCTGTGCTCGCCGGGCCGACGGCCGCTGCATGGAACCCCGCCGGATGGCCCATGCCAAGCATGAGGATGGCGTGCGCTTTGTTGACGAGGTCATCCTTCTCGTCGGCAGCGGCCTTGCGCCGCGTGGCCTCCAGCTCCTCGCGCTGGGCGGCGAACTTGGCCGCGGCGACATTGATCTTGACGGCCGCTCTCCGTTCCCTCCTCTTCGCCGATTCCGCGTCCAACTCGGCGATCTCCTCCGGCGTGCACTCCGACCGCGGCTTCCTTGGCGCCTTCTTCTTCACCTTTGCGGTCGGGTCGACGGCCAGGCCGCCGAAACTCGGCGGGGCGTCGGCCATGGACGGAGGAGAGAGGGGGCGGCGGGAGGGACGTGGGAGGGTTTGGG
>NC_041384.1:551999117-552053746 GCF_002162155.2 Triticum dicoccoides
GGTTGGTTTCTCCCACCGACAGGCGGGCTAGGGGAGGACAAGCGCGCGCGTCCCGCCCGTCCGCGCGCTGTCCGTTTCACCCCAAAACCGGCGCAACTTTGGGCCGGGGATGGGTCGAAAGCGGACAAAAGTCCGTTTATGCCCGCGCGCTGGGCCATCTCGTTTGTCCCTTTTATCCCAAACGGACGGGGGCGGACAGGATAGGGGCGCGCGGTGGAGTTGGCCTGAGGCGGCTGTCATTTCTCCATCTGTGTCATTGCTGCTGAGTTGATCCGCGCCTTGGAGCTTCGGGCGCGATCTGCATTCTGCACGGTACGCTGATGTACATGTACGGCGCACGATGTAAGGAGCCGGCTCCTCTTTCTGCACCGATAAATGCTGAACGGACAGCAGGTAGTTGCTTTGGTTGCACCGTGTACGGTCACGCCGCTTCAGTCGGTCTTGATCCGTGAATGGTCACGGCAGGCTGCCTTGGCACGTACTCGCTGTCGCCCCAACGGGTCCAGGTGTGGTGTGGGCAGCAGTAACTTCAGCTCCACCGGCTGATACCCGGGCTTTCAGTGCGACTCTGTCGGAGAGCAGTTGTTGAAGGTACACTACACACCGAGGAGGGGAGAGGAGAGGACCACTAGCACTGGGCAGGATGAAGATGGAAGAAGACAGCGCATGGTCCACGGCCCGTGATCGAGTGTCAGGAGGCGATCAGGTCGGCCATCGGTCTCAGAACGTTCAGACAAGTCCCGTGCCGTGCCGGCGCCGCCATGAGGACACCTTACGGACCACGGAATATGTTGGGCCGGAGACGCCGCCGGCCGAGAGGTCCTCTGGCCACGGGCGCACCGCACGCGCTCGAGTGGCAACAAATCTGCTGCGGGAATCTGATCCGGGTCGCCGGAAACTCGCCCGGCGCTGGTTCACGGATCTTGGCCGGCGGCGGCAGGGACCAGCGACCAGGCCAGGCATAAGTCCGTGTCACGTACTACTACAGTAGTCCCACTACACGCATGCGTACGTTGTGATTGGTACTACTGCTTGGTTGCTTTGCTTGCCTGCCTGTGAACTGCATGCACACGGATCTGATGCAGTGCAATGGCCGGCGACACCGTGGACCCAGAGCGTTTAGAGCATCTCCAGCCGCGTCTTCGACAGGTCCTTTTCAGATGATTTTTTTGCGCTGACGCCCAAAAATCGGTTCAGTCGCGTCTTCAAAAACCCGTTTTTCGCCGGTTTGAACCGAAATTGACGCCGGCGGATCTAGACCGAACCCGACGCACTGGGGGACGTCCGGGGCACCGGAGCGAGCGTTTTTGGCACGAAAGAAGATGGGCCCGCCGAGTCCGCGAGACGCCGCTTCGTCGCCCTCATCGCCTTGGTTCCCGTAGGAATCAATGCGAAGGTTGCCGCGCCAGTCAGCCTCCATTGATGCCTCACGGGCGGCGTAGTGAAGGCGCCGCGACGCGCATCCCGCCCTCTCCCGCCACGCGTCGCCCGACATGCAGCCCGTCGCCGCCCCAGCTGCGGCTATGAAAGGCGACCTCCCCGCCGGTGGACGCCACAACTCTCATTCCCCCCCTCTCCGGCGCAGAAAGCAGCACTCTCCCCTCTTTCCACCGACGAACAGATGACCGAGAGGTTCCCAGGCGACAGCGCGGCGGCGAACGGTTTCGGATGCCGCCACCTTCAAGAGCTGGAGGCGCGCCTGCTCTACGAGGCCGAGTTCCCGGCGCCCCCGGACATGCGAGTGCCGGGGGCGTGGAGGCTGAGTGTCGGCGGCGTCCCGATGCCACTGGTGCCCGAAGAGGCGGCGCGGCGGGCCGAGATCGCCCGCATCCGCTCGTCCCTAACGGAGGAGCAGTGGAACGAGCCGCGCTACGCCGCCGACAGCCACTGATGTCTACTACGCAACCTTCTTCTTGTAGACGTTGTTGGGCCTCCAAGTGCAGATGTTTGTAGGACAGTAACAAATTTTCCTCAAGTGGATGACCTAAGGTTTATCAATCTGTGGGAGGCGTAGGTTGAAGATGGTCTCTCTCAAACAACCCTGCGACCAAATAACAAAGAGTCTCCCGTGTCTCCAACACACCCAATACAATGGTAAATTGTATAGGTGCACTAGTTCGGCTAAGAGATGGTGATACAAGTGCAATATGGATGGTAGATATAGGTTTTTGTAATCTGAAAAATATAAAAACAGCAAGGTAGCTAATGATAAAAGTGAGCACAAACGGTATTGCAATGTGTTGAAACAAGGCCTATGGTTCATACTTTCACTAGTGCAAATTCTCTCAACAATAATAACATACTTGGATCATATAACTATCCCTCAACATGTAACAAAGAGTCACTCCAAGTGGAGAACAAACGAAGAGATTATGGTAGGGTATGAAACCACCTCAAAGTTATCATTTCTGATCGATCTATTCAAGAGTCCGTAGTAAAATAATACGAAGCTATTCTTTTTGTTCGATCTATCATAGAGCTCGTACTATAATAACACCTTAAGACACAAATCAACCAAAACCTTAATGTCACCTAGATACTCCAATGTCACCTTAAGTATCTGTGAGTATGATTATACGATATGCATCACACAATCTCAGATTCATCTATTCAACCAACATAAAGAACTTCAAAGAGTGCCCAAAAGTTTCTACCGGGAGTCAAGAAAAGAACATGTGCCAACCCCTATGCATAAGTTCACGAGGTCACGGAACTCGCAAGTTGATCACCAAAACATACATCAAGCGGATCACATGATATCCCATTGTCACCATAGATAAGCACGTGCAAGACATACATCAAGTGTTCTCTAATCCTTAAAGACTCAATCTGATAAAATAACTTCAAAGGGAAAACTCAATCCATTACAAGAGAGTAGATGGGGAGAAACTGATGCGGAGCATCCTACTATCATCCCCATCTACACTACGACGAGACCTCGACCTCGAGCATACACCATTGGACACAAGGTGAACTCATTCCTAAGTCTTTTCCCTTTCCATTCTTCCAAGACATGGTTGCTACCTAATGCAAAGACACTACATGTGCTCAGGAACCAAGGACGCAAGGAGAAGGAACAGGAAGCATCAAGACTTGTGCAGAGTTTCTGCCAGGCCCGGACCTTCCGGCCACAGCCCGGAACCTCTGGCCCCCGGACCTTCTGGCCAGCCCGGAACCTCCGGCCCTCGCCATTCCACACGATGTCCGGGCGTGCCAACTCTCTGATCAGCCCGGAACCTTGCCCGGACCTTCCGGCCCCCGGACTCTAGCACCGCTCGCGCCGTGCCAACTCTCGGCTAACACCGGAACCCGCTCGGAACTTCCGGAGCCCGGACCTTCCGTCCCTGCCCGGAACTTCCGGCCTGCCTGCGCGCAGAGTCTTTGGGCCGAGGCCCCTGTACCTGTTTTGCCCCTCACTTACCCCTTCATGGCCCTAGACTATATATACTCCCCCACCCCCACCATTTTAGGGTTAGCAAAGGTTTAGCTCATGTTTGTGTGAGAGCTTTGCTCATCCACTTGGTTACCTTCTCCACGGAGACTCGAGCCTCCACCGAAGAAGATCCCCCAAGCGGATTCAAGACCCCTTTTAGGGAAGAACTCAAGACCTCCTCACGGAGAAGACCGGCTACCCTTGTATCGTCCTTAGTTGTCCGTGGATTGTGTATCTTTCCTTATGTACTCGAGGATCTAGCACATGTGTGACTTATTCGTGTTGGTTTAGTGTTTCCTCTTATGATTCCCCTTGTGTTTTCCCTCTTTCCCCCCTCGTGTTCCTCGTGTTCTTCGTGGGATCCGCTCCTTTCGTGAAAGATCAGCCGATTAGGGTTCTACCCTACATCATCTTGGTATCAGAGCCACGTTGATCATGATTTCAGAGCCTCCCCTCTTTGTTTTCTAGCCTAATTTTGTTGTGTTCTTCCCCAATTTTGAAAATCCCCACCAAAAATAGCCCCAATTTTTTTTGTGATTTGTTGGTTTGGATGATGTTTTGTTGATTTTGATCCATGGATTTAGTTGGTTTCAAGTGGATCTAGCATCTCCCCAAGTTTCCCCACTTTCCATCCACGAAATCGTCTCAATTTTGCCTCGGGAAATCGAGTTTTCTGCCCCCGTTCTCAGATCTGGAATTTAGGGTTCATCCCAGAAGAAATTCCACGAACCCCGGAACTTCCGGACTCCCCCGGAACTTCCGTCCCAGCCCCGGAACTTCCGGGCTAAGCAGAAAGTTTACCCCAAAAAACCCCAGACTCCCGCACTTTTTACGCGACCCTCGGAACTTCCGGCCACCCCCCGGAACTTCCGGAGCCCGGAACTTCCGGCCCTAGGCCCGGAACTTCCGGCCTAACCCGAAACATTACACAGAATTTCAGCATCACCCTCCTTCACCGTTTTCATCACAACTTTTCACTCCGAACTCCGATTTGAGTGTTCTTTGGCTCGTTTTGAAGCTATCGAAGTGCCCGAGGAGCTCACCTTGGTTTCACCACCTTTTGACACAATAAAATATTTGGAATTTTGGCATCTTTGCCTAGGCCTTCCACCATATCATCCGCTACACCACCACCGACTTTCGCAACCTAACCAATTTTGTTCCCCATCGCATTAGTGGTTGCTTGAGGAGTGATTTGAGTCTCCTAAGGTGTCTAGGCTACTTAGGGACGGTTGCGTCTTCATCAACCACCACCACCACTTCCGCATAGGATTGACCACTATACACTTCCGCCACCCCAACTTAACCCAATTTTGTTTGTGTTGTGAGTTGTGTCTCCTAATGTGTTTCGGCTACTTAGTGACCGTGCTTCTAACTCTAACACCGTGTATAGTACACCACCTTACCCTCCATTTCCACATTGCGTACTCCACAACCCATCATTGACATTCCGCAATTCCATTGAGCTTCCACAAAACCACCACCATATCCCGCTACCACCATTTGACATTTTACATTTGAGATTTCGAGTTCGCGGTTTTTCCGTTTCCTAAGGTGTGTCGGCTACTTAGGGACGAGTATCCATCATCTTGGTATCTCCATCAAGATCACCGCCACTCATCATCGCCACGGACGGTAACCTCCATATCATCTTGGTATCGTGATATCCCCCCTTTGTGTATTCCCTTGCCATTGCATTGATAACCCCTAGCCCATTTTGCGTCACTTGCCTATCAAGACTAGCCATTTGAGTATTGCCGGCAACGTTACTTGTGCACATTAGTGATCTACACCATACATTGCATACATACCTTACCATATCGGTATCATCTTGGTATCATATCATCCTTCGTGCCTCAAGTTTGTTCCCGCATATACACAATAGCTATCTTGGTTTGTGCATTGTGCAAAAGTGGCCATACAAAACAAAAATAAAGCTTTTAAGCAAAGAAAAAGAGTGAACAAAGATCTTGTAAGCAAGTGCCATAGCATCATACCACATTGTCATATAAGATCATCTTGGATCATAACACCGGGAGCCATACATACATAGCATACTTGGGATAGAAAGTTCATACATTTTGCATCTTATAGGTTGTGCACAAGTGTCGTATCCGCCTTTTGAGCAATCGTGCTAGCGTCTCTCTTGAGTTGTGCAACACGAGCATTTTCCGTGGATTCCACATTTTGTGCTCATCCTTGGTTGCACTACCCCATTTATCTATCCGTGTGTGTGTTTCCGTGTGCCACATATTGCTATTGGTCTACTTGTTTCACTTGCAAATCTGTGAATCTTTTTCAACATTATTGACTCTTGCTAACATTTTACATCAAATTTTTGTGCCACTATCCTCACCGAGCTCCACCATAAGCCTTATTTGTGTAGGTGTGAGAAACCGACAAGAATTGGTACCAATTGTGCTATTTCCTTGTCCACATTGGAGTGATCATTGATCCACTTTCAACTTCGGTCAAGGTACATTTGGTATTCGTTCTTCTCTTTCTACCACTCACATTTTTCTCTTGGAGTGATGGATAGGCAAGGCATTTCATCTCCGGTCTTCCACAACAACGACGGCGTGAACAACTACATCACCAAAGCGTCAATCTTTGATCTACAACGACAAATGCAAGGCGCACAATTAAGATTGAGAGAGCGCATCGAGAACCTCTCCATTGACATTCGCCACTCCGAAGCAAGGAAAAGGGACTACATCGACAACAAGCTTTCCGCACAAAAGGAGGAGCAAGATGCAAGGATGGAGGAGATTCGGACCTTGTTGATCAACCGTTCTTCCCCTTCATCATCCTCAAGGCGACGACGTTCAAGTCACAAGTCTTCGGAGCGCAAAAATGATGCAAGCACAAGTCATCCACGTCCACATCTCCATGGCGACCACCATCACGTTCGTGATCCACCTCGTCATGAAGGGCAAGTCACCTCCAAGCAACATGTGCACGATGATGACGAACGACATCTACTACAAGCTCAAGTGCGACAACGCCACCATCAACATGAAGATGCTCGAGATGCGCCTACCTACAAGTCCCAACAAGCCCTACTTCACGCCAAGTCCAAACTTCATGACCACAAGAGAAGACCGCGAGACAAGCACCACCAAGAGCATGCTACGGCTACAAAAACCACTTCGACATCTTCGCCAAGTGCTATCAAGGCATCTTCGCCTTCGGACGTACGACATCTTCGCCTACTTCCCGTGAGTTCGCCCACATCGACATCTTTAACAACGAGGCGACCACCTACGAGCGAGGGTGACACTTCCATCTTCGGAATCCCCTCAAGGAAGATGGCCGAGCATGGGACATTCCCTTCGGTCATGGAGACGAGCTACGAGGTGCCACATCATATGGGCCTCCAACAACAAGACGGCAATAAGACGGTCGAGCTAGGGCCACCCCCTTCGACAATGGCGACGAGCACGAACCTCTTCAACAACATGAAGATGGCGCCCATATTGGACTCATACTCCGAGTCAAGCTACAAGACCGCACATGAGACTCATCTTTGGTCTTAGAGGAGAGTGATGATGTGCCATCTTCGGCATTCATCCATGGCTACGACTACGACATGATTGAGCATGGAGACATTTGCACCTACATCTCTCCGACACCCACATATGACGAGATGCCCCAATTGCCATGTGAGGAGAGCCACCACCACATGAGTGACATGAGTGACTCCACCCTACATGACATTGAGAGCATTTCCTATAAGAGGATGAGTGTGACCACCACTAGCCCCACACTTGAGAGGATGCCACACATCCTATGTGAGGTTGAGAGCCATTTGAGTGACTACACCAACCATATGAGTGAGAGCATCCAAGAGGGAGTGAGTGAGCCTCAACACTTAGTGAGTGAGGTAGTTGAGACGGCATGTGAGGCCACTATGATTTCTAACAACTTAACCTCCACTCAGAGTGTGTTTTCTTTGGTGCTAGGTCTCCTACATGACGACATGTCTATCCTCGACGAGTCCATACCTCCAATGGAGACGATGATGGCCATGGTGGAAGAAGATGCACCCCCCACATGGTTCCATCAAGATGAAGATGGCCACGACTCGGTCTTCAACACCTCACCTACAACACATGCGCGATGCTCCAAAGGTAACATAGGTGATGGTGTTTCTCTTGTCCCACTAGTGGACTATCTCACCAATGATTGCTTGCATAATGTTGACCCACCTATTCCCATGCTTCATACTAGTGTGAATTCTTCATGTCATGACTTACCTATTTATGATGAATATGATGATGATCATGTTGATTTGCCTAGTTGTGATGCTATGCTCCATAGGATATCATGTGAAAATTCTATTGGTCACATCATGTTTGCCAATCCTTTAAACTTGTCATATGCTATGAGTGAGATCTCACATATCGCGTCATTTCAATCTCAACATAGTGACTATGCATGCCCCATTACAATATATCCCATTTGCACTTATGGCATAGATGACGAGATGATGGTCATTGGCTTTTGTTTTTCTTGTGATGATATTGCCATGCTTCCTTTACATGATTTGCGCAATTCATCTACTATGCCATGCCATGATCGCAATGTTCCAAATATGCATTATTTTGGATGTTGTCAATATTCTCCAAGTGATGTTTCCATTAATGCTCATGAGGAGACCCCCATAGTTTCCTCATACATATTAGGAGATTTTGATGCATTCCATACTTGGCATGATTCCCATAATTGCTTGCACCATATGCATTCCACGCATAACAATGCTCTAGATATTTCCCATGACGCATTACATTATTTGAGTCCTCATTATGCTATACGTCACAACAAACCTATCATGATGGATGACATGTTTCTATATCATGCATCTCATTTATTTGAGCATTGGATATTTTGTGCTAACCAACACAAGCATGTGCGCATCATGATGGATGATGTGTACATATATCACGCACACACAATTTTCCCTTTGTCTTTGTTTTGTGTAGGTACTCACGTATACCCGTCAACCTCTCAATCCCAAGAGTTGACGAAAAGAGCTCTTGAGAGCAACGACGATTTGGGATCCCGTGGACTATCCTTACCACCGTTCTCTTCGCGCAACGACTATGCGTATCTATTCTACTTGTCTCTCACACGGCTATGGGCTATATACCGCTTATCGCTTCATGCTCATTTTACCGTGTTCACTTTGCATGCTATGCTTGCTTCTATGCCTTTGCCATGCAATTGTGACCCTTGCTTGCATCTACCCATGATTCATCATTGTGCTACTCCTATGTGTATTTGCATGCTTGGTGGAGATCCTTGTTACTATTGCCATGTTTATCATGTGCCTCATGCTATTGATGCTATTTTGCTCATATCTTGCCTTCATGCTTGTGTTGTGCCTTGTGAATTATTCATGACTACCATTTGCACACATGACATACTTGACATGATTCCTTCTAGTACGTTGCATCTTTGCACTACTAGCTTGCTTGCCTTGATTCATATGATTGCTTGCTTTGTCACATCACCCATGTTCCATTATTACTTGCTTTCTTGGGTTGATGACGTATATGTTCATGCCTCTCACATGATATATTTTGTTCATTGTCGCTTGTCTCCAATTGTTGCATCTATGATTATTGATCTTGGAGACTTGGACACTTTACTTGTGATGCATGCTTGCTTGATTGCGCCTATTGTATTTGGTTGTTCTCGCGTCATATGCCTCCATACTATGAAATGCTCCCTTGTCCATTCTTATGATGAGCACGATTCATACACTTGTTGGGTATCTTACCACACAAATGATAGGTTTTGCATCTCCGCTAACCTCATTTGTTTTTCCGAGTGTTTGTCATGTTATTTCGTTTTGAAGGATTCACAAGGCGATACCGTCATGAGACAATTTGGTCATGTCAAGGCATAAACGATGTGCAACACCAACATTTGCGAGAATCTCCTAAAGGTGAACTCCTTCCTTTGATCCATCCTCAAATATCCATATTGGATGGGTCACTCTTTCATTGTTGTTTCGTTCTTGTTGTATACATGATACATCTCGCGAATGGAGGAGCGACATGGGAGATTGGCTCTATGGACCTTCAAGTTGAGGAGCGCTCGGACTTATTGGATGCACCTTCGAACCTCCACTCATGCCACGACATCAAGCATTGGTACACCAACACCTCCATATTTGTTGATTGTGCTCACACATGTCATGCTCGATGGACATATCAGACACATGACAAATTTGCATCTTATGCATGGATTGACTCACATTATGATTTCCTTGTTGCATCTTGTATCCCCATGTCATCCATGATATATGAGCTTGTACATCTTCCTAGCAAATTTGTTGTGATCTTTCTTGATGGCATATTCATACATCATGATCATATTGCCTACCATCAATTGCATGATAACTCATTCATGTTGAGCATCCATTGCCATATTCATCCTATTGATAAACCGTCTCACTATGACATCATTTTGCACCGTGGTTGCATTGATCATATTCGCAACACATATGTGTGCACAATGATTGAATTTCCGCTCATGAATGCTTTGCATATCTTTATAGATAATCTTGATAAGCTTCATGCACTTTGTCACAAACAATCTTGCCGCACGGACTCTTTCTTACATGATGGACACTTTGTGTGCGCTAACCATTGTATTTCTGAGTGTTGTTTGTATTTGCTATTTTTGCATGTATACCACTCCGGCGACACCTTGGAGTACTTGGATTGCGCAATGTCTTCAACTCCGTCCAACTACAAGTCCATCCACAACAACCGTTTCCATGGTGATGAGGATCATGATCCGAGGTCGGATCTTTCCCAAGGGAGGGGAGATGATGCGGAGCATCCTACTATCATCCCCATCTACACTACGACGAGACCTCGACCTCGACCATACACCATTGGACACAAGGTGAACTCATTCCTAAGTCTTTTCCCTTTCCATTCTTCCGAGACATGGTTGCTACCAAATGCAAAGACACTACATGTGCTCAGGAACCAAGGACGCAAGGAGAAGGAACAGGAAGCATCAAGACTTGTGCAGAGTTTCTGCCAGGCCCGGACCTTCCGGCCACAGCCCGGAACCTCTGCCCCCCGGACCTTCCGGCCAGCCCGGAACCTCCGGCCCTCGCCACTCCAGACGAAGTCTGGGTGTGCCAACTCTCTGATCAGCCCGGAACCTTGCCCGGACCTTCCGGTCCCTAGACCTTCCGGTCCCCGGACCTTCCGGTCCCCGGACTCCAGCACCGTTCGCGTCGTGCCAACTCTCGGCTTACACCGGAACCCACCCGGAACTTCCGGAGCCCGGACCTTCCGTCCCTGCCCGGAACTTCCGGCCTGCCTGCACGCAGAGTCTCTGGGCCGAGGCCCATGTACCTGTTTCGCCCCTCACTTACCCCTTCATGGCCCTAGACTATATATACTCCTCCACCCCCACCATTTTAGGGTTAGCAAAGGTTTAGCTCATATTTGTGTGAGAGCTTTGCTCATCCACTTGGTTACCTTCTCCACGGAGACTCGAGCCTCCACCGAAAAAGATCCCCCAAGCGGATTCAAGACCCCTTTTAGGGAAGAACTCAAGACCTCCTCGCGGAGAAGACCGACTACCCTTGTATCGTCCTTAGTTGTCCGTGGATCGTGTATCTTTCCTTATGTACTCGAGGATCTAGCACATGTGTGACTTATTCATGTTGGTTTAGTGTTTCCTCTTGTGATTCCCCTTGTGTTTTCCCTCTTTCCCCCCTTGTGTTCCTCGTGTTCTTCGCGGGATCCGCTCCTTCCGTGAAATATCGGCCGATTAGGGTTCTACCCTACATCAGAAACATCATAAGATCCAACTATAACAGCAAAGCTCGCGATACATCAAGATCGTATCACCTCAATAACACGAGAGAGAGAGAGAGAGAGAGAGATCAAACACATAGCTACTGGTACATACCCTCAGCCCCGAGGGAGAACTACTCCCTCCTCGTCATGGAGGGCACCGGGATGATGAAGATGGCCACCGAAGAGGGATTTCACCCTCCCGTAGGGTGCCGGAACGGGTCTAGATTGGTTTTCGGTGGCTACGGAGGCTTCTGGCGGTGGAACTCCCGATCTATTCTATTCTTAGATGTTTTTAGGGTATATGGACATATATAGGCGAAAGAAGTCGGTCAGGGGAGCCACGAGGGTGGGGGGGGGCCTCCCTGCCTCGTGCCTCCCTCGAAGCTTCCCTGACGTCTACTCCAAGTCTCTTGGATTGCTTCCGTTCCATAAATAAGTTCCGTGAAGTGTCAGGTCAATTGGACTCCATTTGATTTTCCTTTTCTGCGATACTCTAAAACAAGGAAAAACAGAAACTGGCACTAGACTCTAGGTTAATAGGTTAGTCCCAAAAATCATATAAAATACCATATAAATGCATATAAAACATCCAAGGTTGATAATATAATAGCATGGAACAATCAAAAATTATAAATACGTTGTAGACGTATCAAGCATCCCCAAGCTTAATTCCTGCTCGTCCTCGAGTAGGTAAATGATAAAAATAGAATTTTTGATGTGGAATGCTATCTAACATATTTCTCTAAGTAATTCTCTTTATTGTGGCATGAATGTTCAGATCCATAAGAGTCAAGACAAAAGTTCAATATTGACATAAAAATAATAATACTTCAAGCATACTAATAAAGCAATCATGTCTCCTCAAAATAACATGGCCAAAGCAAGCTATCCCTACAAAATCATATAGTCTGGCTATGCTCTATCTTCATCACACAAAATATTTAAATCATGGACAACCCCGATGACAAGCCAAGCAATTGTTACATACTTTTGATGTTCTCAAACTTTTTCAATCTTCACTCAATACATGAGCGTGAGCCATGGACATAGCACTATAGGTGGAATAGAATGGTGGTTGTGGATAAGACAAAAAGGAGAAGATAGTCTCACATCAACTAGGCGTATCAACAGGCTATGGAGATGCCCATCAATAGATATCAATATGAGTGAGTAGGGATTGCCATGCAACGGATGCACTAGAGCTATAAGTGTATGAAAGCTCAAAAAGAAACTAAGTGGGTGTGCATCCAACTTTCTTGCTCATGAAGACCTAGGGCATTTTGAGGAAGCCCGTCATTGGAATATACAAGCCAAGTTCTATAATGAAAAATTCTCACTAGTATATGAAA
This sequence comes from Triticum dicoccoides, assembly GCF_002162155.2. NCBI lineage: Eukaryota > Viridiplantae > Streptophyta > Magnoliopsida > Poales > Poaceae > Triticum > Triticum dicoccoides. The sequence continues at coordinate 552,011,732 of NC_041384.1, forward strand.
GTGACAACATAGGAGACTCTCTATCATGAAGATCATGGTGCTACTTTGAAGCACAAGTGTGGTAAAAGTATAGTAGCATTGCCCCCCTTCTCTCTTTTTCTCTCATTTTTTATTTGGGCCTTTTCTCCTTCTTCTTTTATGGCCTTTTTTCTTTTTTTTCTTTTTCGTCTGGAGTCTCATCCCGACTTGTGGGGGAATCACAGTCTCCATCATCCTTTCCTCACATGGGACAATGCTCTAATAATGATGACCATCACACTTTTATTTACTTACAACTCAAGAATTACAACTCAATACTTAGAACAAGATATGACTCTATATGAATGCCTCCGGCGGTGTACCGGGATGTGCAATGACTCATGAGTGACATGTATGAAAGAATTATGAACGGTGGCTTTGCCACAAATACAATGTCAACTACATGATCATGCATAGCAATGTGACAATGATGAAGCCTGTCATAATAACGGAATGGGGGAAAGTTGCATGGAAATATATCTCGGAATGGCTATGGAAATGCCATAATAGGTAGGTATGGTGGCTGTTTTGAGGAAGGTATATGGTGGGTTTATGGTACCGGCGAAAGTTGCGCGGTACTAGAGAGGCTAGCTGTAACGCCCTGGATGCGGCTATATCTCCTACGTGTCGAAGCACGACTTAGAGGCATAACTGCATTGAAAGCAATGTCGCAAGTAAGGCAATCTTCACACCATCCCATGTAATATATATAATAAAAGGGGAACGTACATAGTTGGCTTACACTTGCCACGTCAAACAAAGTACATAAATAGCATTACATCATCCAATCACTCATGGCCCGACTACGGTGCCAAAATAAAAGATCAACCCAACATGCGACACAGTCCCGATCGCCCCAACTGGGCACCACTACTGATCATCAGGGAAAGACACGTAGTAGCGGCATGAGTCCTCGTCGAACTCCCACTTGAGCTCAAGCGCGTCATCTGGAACGGAGTCATCAGGCCCTGCATCTGGTTTGGAAGTAATCTGTGAGCCACAGGGACTCAGCAATCTCGCACCCTTGCGATCAAGACTATTTAAGCTTATAGGTAAGGCAAGGTAATATGTGGAGCTGCAGCAAGCGACTAGCATATATGGTGGCTAACCTGTTCGCAAAAGAGAGCGAGCAGAGAAGGCAAAGCGCAAACGAATAACTAGAGAACAACCTGCGGCAAGCATTACTCCAACACCGTGTTCACTCCCCGGACTCCGCCGAGAAGAGACCATCACGGTAACTCACACATTTGATTCATTTTAATTAAGTTTAGGTTCAAGTTATCTACAACCGGACATTAACAAATTCTCATCTGCCCATAACCGCGGGCACGGCTTTCGAAAGTTCAAATCCCTGCAGGGGAGTCCCAACTTAGCCCATGACAAGCTCTCACGGTCAACGAAGGAATATACCTTCTCCCGAGACATTTCGATCAGACTCGGCATCCCGGTTCTACAAGACAACTCCGACAATGGTAAAACAAGTCCAGCAACACCACCCGTTGTGCCGACAAATCCTGATAGGAGCTGCACATATCTCGTTCTCAGGGCACACCGGATAAGCTAAGCGTACGGGAGCCAACGTAACCCAAGTTGCCAAGGGACGGCCCCGCACGGTGCTCTAGGTTGGACCAACGCTTAGAGAAGCACTGGCCCGGGGGTTTAAAATAAAGATGACTCTTGAGTCCGCGAAACCCAAGGGAAAAGGCTAGGTGGCAAATGGTAAAACCAAGGTTGGGCATTGCTGGAGGAGTTTTATTCAAGGCGGACTGTCAAGGGGTTCCCATTATCACCCAACCGCGTAAGGAACGCAAAATCTGGGAACATAACACCGATATGACGGAAACTAGGGCGGCAAGAGTGGAACAAAACACTAGGCGAGAGGCCGAGTCTTCCACCCTTTACCAAGTATATAGATGCATTAAGATAACAAGATAAATATAATGATATCCCAATAAGTAAACAATGTTCCAACAAGGAACGATCTCCAATCTTCACCTGCAACTAGCAACGCTATAAGAGGGGCTGAGCAAAGCGGTAACATAGCCAATCAACGGTTTGCGAGGACATGGTGGGTTAGAGGTTTGACATGGAAATTTGGGAGACATGATAAGCAAGTGGTAGGCATCGTAGCATAGGCATAGCAAAAGAGCGAGCATCTAGCAAAGCAAAGACAGAAGTGATTTCGAGGGTATGATCATCTTGCCTGCAAAGTTGTCAGAGTTGACTGGATCCTCAAAAGCAAACTCAACGGACTCCTCGTTAGCGAACTCGTCTCCCGGGTCTACCCAAACAAGACAAACAAGCAAACGGAACACAATCAACCACGTGCAAACTCAAACAACATGATGCAAACATGGTATGCTATGCGGGATGCGATATGTGATGCATATGCAAGGTTTGACAAGAAAATAATGAACCTGGCCTCAACTTGGAAAACCAAGTGTGCCACTGGAAAGGTGAGATGATTTCGCTTGAAAACGATATAAAGATCACTGGAATCGGAGACACGGTTTGGAAATGGCAAGCAATTCAAAGATCGCATCGGTCTGCGATAAACAGTAAGTAGCCATCTAAATGCAACAAGACAAACATGCTACAACACCCAAACATGGCAAAAAAATACATGGCAGGGATCCATTCCTAATGCTTAACAAAATATGAACACTGAGCTACGGCCAATTCATCCATTAACAGGTTCAAACAAGCATGGCAAAAGTGCAATTGGTAAACAGATTTCAGACTTAGTGAAATTAACACTTGTCTGGAATTTCAGATCAGGTAGCACACTTTGGAGCATGAAAACTATATGCTACAGGAACTTAACATGACAAAGTAAAGCATGGCATGGAGCTACTCAAAGAGCTTAACAAAAATCCCTTAGTGACCTTGAGCCAAAAGGGAACAGAAAATACAATTGCAAGCATGTGAACATGGCAAAAACATAATCAGATCATAGACTTAGTGAAAAACTGGAACATGCAAATCAGATATCAAGTAGGCATGTTTACGAGCTTGATGCACTCACTACAGAGCATGACATGACAATATAAGCATACACCCATCAAGAATACACATTATAAGCTAGACATGGCAAGAACAATAACATAGCATGCACGGATCAACTACAACATCCTCGGCAAAATCGCTAACAAGTAGACAATCTACCCAGATTCACGAAATAGCAAAAGTAGAGCTCGATTGACTCAAGCTAGGGTGCTCCATAATTGCCAACAAAGACATGGATGGATAGAGCACTACAAGATCAACAAAACGTCCTTATTGATCATCCTCAAAAGAGGCACGGATCACTAGGAAACAACATGAACATATGGCATATTGATATAAACAAACCAAGGACTTAGTGGAATTGCTAAGTCCCTAAAATCAGCATTAACGAATGCTCCACTTTGCAAGTTTGTGCTAGTCACCACACACATCACAAAAATACATGGGTTGCACCTCTGGAAAGATGGCAATGAATATAACAAAACTCATGAAGAGCTCAGGGGCATATCATGCACACATTAATCATGGCAAAAATGACAAATGGTTATTTGGAGCAGCAGATCTGACAATTATCTCAAATAGGACTCTTCCAACAGCATTTCGGGCGTCAAGATGAACTCAAATGAAAATGATGCAATGAGATGAAATGATGTACTCTCTGAGGCGAACATTTTGATATGCTATATGTCCAAAACGGAGCTAGGGATGCAAAGTTACGACATGATGAACATGGCAATCTAGTTAGGGTTTCGGAAGAAAGTCAACCGAGGCAAAATTCTCAGATCCAGATCCAGCCCGAAGACACTGTAGCAGCGGCACGGTTCTCGAGGTTCGACGGGAGGTCAGCGCCGGAGTGGAAGAAGCTTGCCGGCGCGAGGGGGAGGAGGAGGCCGGAGTGGGCGAGGCGACCCGGGCGGTGCAGCGCGGCCTCCGGCGACGTGGGGCAGCGGCGCGACGAGGAGATCCGGCGCGGGGGCTTGGTGCGGCGCCAGCCGGAGGGAGAGCCGGAGCTCGCCGGCGATGGCGTCTGTGGCGGCCAGACGCGAGGGAGGGCCGGGCGGCTCGCCGCGCGGGAGGAAGAAGGGAGGCGGCGGGCGGCGCGCCTCTTCGGGCCTGGAGGGCCGGACACGGGTCCCGCGGGCCCTGGCGGCGGCGGCGAAGTGGGCACCTGGGCGGGCGAATCAGGCGGCGACAAGTGGCGACGGCGGGGTGGAAATGGACATGTCCGTCGGTGGAATTTTTGTCCGGTCGCGAGGAGAGGGAGAGGGTTAGGGTTTCACCCGTGAATTTCGGAGGGGGTTCTATATATAGGCATAGAGGGAGCTAGGAGTGTCCAAATGAGGTGCGGTTTTCAGCCACGCGATCGTGATCAAATGCTCTAGATGGTGGAGAGGGTTTAGGTGGGTTTTGGGCCAAATTGGAGGGGTGTTGGGCTGCAACACACATGAGGTCTTTTCGGTCCCTCGGTTAACCGTTGGAGCTTCAAACGAAGTCCAAATGGAACAGAACTTGATAGGCGGTGTACCGGTAGTAAACCAAGGCCGCTTGGCAAGTCTCGGTCCAATCTAGAAATGTTTAACCCCCACACACAAAAGAAAGGTGGAAATGATCACCGGAGGAGAACGGAACACCGGAATGCAAAACGGACAACGGGGAAAATGCTTGGATGCATGAGACGAACACGTATGCAAATGCAATGCACATGATGACATGATATGAGATGCATGGCAACGACAACACCACACGGAGACAAAAACCCGAACCCGAGAAAATAAAATAACTTAACGCCAGAAACAACAAGAGTTGGATTACATATTAGGTAAATCATATCCGGGGTGTTACACTAGCAATGATGGAAGGGTGAGAGTGCGTATAATTCATGGACTCAACATTAGTCATAAAGAACTCGCATACTTCTTGCAAAAATCGACTAGTTATCGAAACAAAGTACTACGTGCATGCTCCTAGGGGGATAGATTGGTAGGAAAATACCATCGCTCGTCCCCGACCGCCACTCATAAGGAAGACAATCAATAAATAAATAATGCTCCGACTTCATCACATAACGGTTCACCATACGTGCATGCTACGGGAATCACAAACTTTAACACAAGTATTTCTAAACTTCACAACTACTCACTAGCATGACTCTAATATTACCATCCTCATATCTCAAAACAATCATCAAGTATCAAACTTCTCATAGTATTCAATGCACTTTATATGAAAGTTTTTATTATATCCCTCTTGGATGCCCATCATATTAGGACTAAATTCATAACCAAAGCAAACTACCATGCTGTTTATAGACTCTTTAAATAATATTAGTGAAGCACGAGAGTTCATCTATTTCTTCAAAATAAAACCACCGCCATGCTCTAAAAGGATATAAGTGAAGTACTAGAGCAAATGACAAACTACTCCAAAAGATATAAGTGAAGATCGATGAGTAGTCGAATAATTATGCAACTATGTGAAGAATCTCTAACATTTAATAATTTCAGATCTTGGTATTTTATTCAAACAGCAAGCAAAACAAAAGAAAATAAAATGACGTTCCAAGCAAAACACATATCATGTGGTGAATAAAAATATAGCTCCAAGTAAAGTTACCGATGAACGAAGACGAAAGAGGGGATGCCTTCCGGGGCATCCCCAAGCTTAGGCTCTTGGTTGTCCTTGAATATTACCTTGGGGTGCCTTGGTCATCCCCAAGCTTAGGCTCTTGCCACTCCTTATTCCATGGTCCATCGAATCTTTACCCAAAACTTGAAAACTTCACAACACAAAACTTAACAGAAAACTCGTAAGCTCCGTCAGTATTAGAAAGTAAATCATCACTTAGATACTGTTGTGAACTCATTCTTTATTTATATTGGTGTAATATATACTTTATTCCAACTTCTCTATGGTTCATACCCTCCGATACTACTCATAGATTCATCAAAATAAGCAAACAACACATATAAAACAGAATCTGTCAAAAACAGAACAGTCTGTAGTAATCTGTATCAAACGTATACTTCTGGAACTCATAAAATTCTCAAATAAATTTGTGGACCTGAGGAATTTTTCTATTAACCATTTGCAAAAATAATTAACTAAATATCACTCTCCATAAAAAATGGCAGCAAATCTCGTGAGCGCTAAGGTTTCTGTTTTTTACAGCAAGATCGCAAAGACTTTCCCCAAGTCTTCCTAAAGGTTCTACTTGGCACAAACACTAATTAAAAGCATAAAAACACATCTAAACAGAGGCTACATGAATTATTTATTACTAAACAGGAGCAAAAAGAAAGGAACAAAAATAAAATTGGGTTGCCTCCCAACAAGCGCTATCGTTTAACGCCCCTAGCTTGGCATGATGATTTCAATGATGCTCACATAAAGGATAAGAATTGAAACATAGAGAGAGCATCATGAAGAATATGACTAGAACATTTAAGTCTAACCCACTTCCTATGCATAGGGATTTTGTGAACAAACAACTTATGGGAGCAATAATCAACTAGCATAGGAAGGCAAAACAAGCATAACTTCAAAAAGCACATAGAGAGGAAACTTGATATTATTGCAATTCCTACAAGCATATATTCCTCCCTCATGATAATTTTCAGTAGCTTCATGAATGAATTAAACAATATAACTATCACATAAATCATTATTTTCATGATCTACAAACATAGAAAATTGACTACTCTCTACATAAGCAAAATTCTTCTCAATCGGAATAGTGGAAGTATCATAAGAGACACGAATACTATAAATTGTCTCCACATTAAAAGAGTAATGTTCAGAAAAAGGGTAATCATAATCATGACAAGTTTTATAAACATAATCATAACTACTTTTTATAGCATATATATCATCACAATAATTATCATTAGTAGCAACTTTGTTCTCATCATAATCGATTGAAACCTCTTCCAAGATAGTGGAATCATTACTAAATAAAGTCATGACCTCTCGAAATCCACTTTCATAATTATCACAATAAGATTCAACATCCTCCAAAATAGTGGGATTACTACTTCCTAAAGTTGACACTCTTCCAAACCCACTTTCATCAATATAATCATCATAAGTAGCAGGCATGCTATCATCATAACAAATTTGCATATCAAAACTTGGGAGGCTAGAAATATCATCTTCATCAAACGTAGCATCCCCAAGCTTGGGACAGACATTAATTGCAGCAAATATATTCTCAAACATGTCATTCTCATCAAACATAGCATCCCCAAGCTTGGGCCTTTTCATATTATAAGCATAATCACTCTCATCATTAATAGTATGGATAGCACCAATAGTATAGCAATTATCATCATCACAATGAGTAATAGGAGCAACATCATTTGGGAGGGATACCGTTCTACCTTTACTTATTCTCTTTTCTTTTTCTTCTTCACATCATGTGTGGGTTTAACCCTCTCTTTTGAGCTCCTTATTAATGAGATTGGTTGAATAGAAAGCTCCTCCTCGTTCCCTGATTCATCATAAGAAATAATAGGAGAATATTGGGAAGTCTCTTCCCTTTCATTAGTATTCTATTCATCTTCTATTTGTTTTCTTTTCTTTATGTAATTGGCAATATAAGGATTTTCAATGCAATTCACTGCACAATACATAATTTTTTTTCTAGATCAATATCGAGGAATTTCTCAAGGTTATATTCTGGAATATGCTTAGTTATACGTTTCATTTCTTCATAACCCAAAAGCAAACTAAGTTCATTATGACGTGCAAGGGAAATCAAATCATCACAATTTTTGGACAGGATACGATCATGAAACAATTTGCATTTGAGATTTAAATGACCATGTTCATTGCAGAGTTCACAAGTATGGTGAAGAAATTTTAAATTTTCAGCACAAACATCTAGCCTTTTTTGCAACCATTTAGTTTCCAAATACTTATGCCTCTTGCAGAATCTATCTTCCCTATTTGGTGTGTACTTGCAAACTCTATGCACTCCACAAAAATTGACATGCTTATAAGAGACATTTTCATTATGACTAGTGCAATCATCATTAGTACTATGGATATTCAAGGAGTTCATACTAACAACATTGCAATCATGCTCATCATTCATAGATTTAGGGCCAAACATTTTATAGACTTCTTCTTCTAGCATTTGAGCACAATTTTCCTTTCCATCATTCTCACGAAAGATATTAGGGTTTTTATCAGTTTTGCCATCGGTTGTATAACACTACTCGGTTTTGCCACTAAAAATTTTCACTACTAAAAAACGCCACTGTATTGTTAGACATGTGCTAAAAAAGACCATTTGTGACTATTACCGTCAGGTCAATGCACATTGACTGAAGGTAGATGACAAAAATACCCCTAACCCATTTGCCAACTCCCCTCTCTTTTTGTTGACTTGTGGGCCCATCTGCAACGGGCGCATGAAAAGATAAAAGGAAAATTGGCTATGCAGGGTTTCGAACCCAACACTACCACCTGCACGTTGCGTGGGCTAACCAACTGAACTACGAAAGTCTTTTGTTCTGCAAGCAGATATACTCCTTATATTGTTTAAAGGGAATAATATGCCAACACAGCAGCGTGTCATGGCTGACTGGAAGAATCTCTCTGGTAACACCGCCACGTTCAATCGATTGATGCGTCACACACTAATTGGCAGCAACACCACATATGACAGCAGGATCACATGGTTTTATATTTTTCTCTGGAATTTTCAGCATGATGGCTCCCTATTCCTGAAAACGGCACAAACACAAAGAGGTTCACACCCTCAGTGTGTGGTGGCACTCGGCGTGCAGCATGGCGGCACTTGGTAGGAGGCACCGTAGCAACGGCAAGTGGGGGCACGCTGGAGCTGGGCGGCCAGCCCGGCGATCGACGATGCCAGGTGAGGACTGAGGAGTTAGGCAGGCGACGGCGACTAGGGATTTGTGGTTCCCACTGGGGAAACTAGCTAAGCTGGCACGAGCAGGTCGGCCAAAGGATTAGGTTCAATACAATCAGTTCTGTTTAGCTAGGTGCAGATAGATTATAGTATAAGAATACTTCTAATTTCAAATGAATGCTTGTGTTAGTCGGTCTGGTTGTCATGCTTCTCCATCCACAGCGAGGTTTTTGGTTCGAACCCCAACAACGCTCTTTTTTCTCCGAAATTATTTATCCTTACACCCTGACTAGTGGGCCCACACTATGGAGAGAGAGTGTGCAAAATGAGATCAGGGGTATTTTCATCATCTGCCTTTAGTCAACTTGCATTGACCTGACGGTAACGGTGAAAATGGTATTTTTGAGTATGTGTCCAACGGAACAGTGGCATTTTTGAGTAGTGAAAAGTTTTAGTAGCAGAACTGAGTAGTGTTATATAACCGATGGCAATATTGATAAAAACCCAAGATATTAAAAAGATGAAGCGTATGAAGCAAACTCAATTCCATTTTTTGTCGTTTTCTTTTATAAACTAAACTAGTGCTAAAACAAGAAACAAAAAGATTCGATTGCAAGATCTAAAGATATACCTTCAAGCACTCACCTCCACGGCAACGGCGCCAGAAAAGAGCTTGATGTCTACTACGCAACCTTCTTCTTGTAGACGTTGTTGGGTGTAACATCCCAAATTCTCAATTTGGAATGTTATACATAGATCATTCCTGCATATCATATTTTGCTGCATTTTGTTTCGCGATCCTCAAAATTCTAAGCAACTCAAGGACCCTCGGAGAGAGTTGGGGATTTCACTGTTTTCATATTTGAATTCTAACAAATATTGAAACGAGGATTTTTGGTTTTACTTATTTTTCTCTCCAAAAATATTTCATATTAAAATATATGAGAGGAGATAATATGACTTCTCCAAAATAAATGAAATATCGGAGGAAAATATTAAAATCAAATATTGGATTTTATTCGGAGTTTATTGGTATTTTATTTAAATTAGAAAAATTGCACGTTTTTCAAAATTGCATTTTAGGGCCAAGAAAATGTTCATCTTGTTCTAAATATTTTATTCAAACGGTGAAAATTTGTTTTGGCATTTTTAGATTTTTATTTATTTTTCTAAGATTTATTTAAGTTTTAGGGAAATTATTAAAAAAAATCTCTTCACCGACTAGGCCGAAGCCCAGCCAGCTGGCCCAGCGCACCGCCCGAGCCGTCCGCCTCGTCACCGACGCGGAGACCGCTGCCGCCGCAAGCCGAGTCCGGCCGGGACTCCTCCCCGCACCGCCTTGCCCCCTCCCTAAGCTAGCCTCCCTCCTTATATACGCCGCCCCCGCACCCCACACCACCACCCGAACCACCCTGCGCCGCCGCTGCCGTCGCCACCCCGCCGCCTAGCACCGCGCTGCCGCCCGCCGTTGCCGCCCCGCGCCACCCGCGCTACCCGCCGCCGCAGCCGGACGTCGCCGAAGCCACCCGCCGCTGCAGCCGGACCACGCCGAAGCCGCCCCGCCTCGCTGGACCTCGCCGGAGGTATAAGTCGTCGTTGCTGCCGTTCGGTTTTATTTTTAAAATCGGTTCGTTTTTTTAGAAAACCCTAGGTTCGTTTTTTAGATCGGTTCGCCGGTTTTCTCGGTTTAGTTTATTTAGCAGACGTTCGTCCGTACGTTTGTTTTAATGAACGGTGTTCACTCGTTAGCCGAAACAGCCAACGTTCGCTCGTTAGCCTGTTCGTCAGTTTTCTTTTTCTCGGATTTTTCCGCGATTATTTCCGATCGCGATTTCTCATCTGATTTTCGTTTTAGTTTATCTTTTCGCTCATTTATCGGAATCAGGCGATTCAAGCGCCTAGATCTTCGTCTCGAAACCCTCTTTCTGTTTAACCAACTTGAACAAGATTTTGATACAGTAAAATTTGACCTTAGTCCAGATTAGTAATCGGATCTTGTTTCTTTCGCAGTTTGAGTTTCGTTGCAACGTTCGATTTGATTCTTTTTGCAAACTGGAGTTATTAAGTTGAACTTTCTGGTTAGGTATTCTTATTTGAGATTTACCCGTGCATCTTTGCTTGATTTCTTATGTATGCTATTGTTTGTTTGCGATAGAACACCTGGAGTGCGAAGCGTGCTACTACAAGTCTCTAGGTTTTGCGGATCATCAGCAAGGCAAGTAACACATTGATCATACTCTTTTCATACCCGGTTTTTACGCATGAGCTCCAATCCTCAAACATTGCATGATTAGGATGTGAATTAACATGTGGGTTGGGAAGTAGTTGATGAGGTAGAACCTATTGCCCTATTATTATCAAACCCTTGGGAGTTACTTCTACGTATTGCTTATATTGCTATGCTCATAGACGTGGTTTGGGCGAGTGAATCCATGACAGATGTGAGGTTATTAATTAATGGTTCAACTTAAGGTGTCAACTCGAATACACATCTAGGTGGATTGTTTGTCGGGCACCTGGAGAATCTAGTGTTGTCCTAGGATATCCCGGAGTACCCGTGTGATCATCCTAAGGTCTGCCACCGAGGCTCAAAGGGAACTGAGATGTTTCATGCTAGAAACATCTGTGTGCAACCACATGCTATTATGGGCTCTAGCATAGTTGAGTAAGTTGCATGAGCTCTTGAAGAGGTGGATCAGCAGGTAGAGGGATGTAGGTTGGTATGGTCTACCCAGAGTAAAGAGTTAATGTTTCTGAAAGACCGTGTCTCGGTCATCCGTTTCTCAAACACCCGGTAGTGCGAGAAAATCCAACGGAGGAGATCGGGTCTTGTGCGGAAAAGTGTGCAAACCTCTGCAGAGTGTACAATCATCATGGTTAGTCGTGTCCCCAGTTATGGAGAATCTTGATTATCTAGTACTTGGATTATCATATGTATCTCATCACTCTAAATTAATATTGTTGGGTTAATAATTAATTTTAATTGGGATTGAGTTGGAGGAACCTTCTCAATGATGTTTCAACTACCATGATAGTTAAATAAAATATATTCCTTTGTTGTAGAGGAAAATTGGCTTTTCGCAAAACTATAACCATAGAGCTTTCCACCAGCCAAATATGCATGTAGTGATAGCATTATTCTGTTCTTGCTCTACTGTGTTATATTGCCAGCATATTCCATGTGCTGACCCGTTTTCGGGCTGCAACATATTATGTTGCAAACTTTTCAGATGAAGAGTAAGGTTCGCTAGGTCGTTGCCGTGCAGCTTAGCTATGCCGTTGGAGTTGATGGACTCACTTTATCTTCCAAGCCTTCCGCTGTTACCGTATTAGATGGCCTTAAGCCATATTTATCGTAATAAGTTCTCTTTTGAGACATTCGATGTAATAAGTGTGTGATTGCTACTCTGTTATAAATCCTTCAAGTACTGTGTGTGTCAGCATTACCGATCCAGGGATGACACTGAAGCACAGAGACTTGACCGTTTGAGGTCAGGTCGCTACAAAATGGTATCAGAGCACACACTAAGTGTAGGACACGACCAAGCTAAAGCCCTAGATTACTATTCTCTTCTCATTTCTGACTCCTCTCCATTTTCTACTCTTTAGGGTGGCAGACGCAAGAAACAAGTTTGCACAACCGTATGAAGACGCACCCTTTGGACGACACTTGAAGGAAGTCACTAGGTACCTGAACATTGGAATACCAAACTTCATTGGGACTTACAATGCCACTTTACCAAAATAGGAACGATGGATGATTCAAGTTCAAGTTCCAGGAAGGACATTCACACCAGTCACTAAGCCAATAGAGTTTTCCTTTGATGTACCAACCTGGAGTCTAGGAAAGAGTATGGCAGCTCACATCACCATGGGACGCATTGGAGAAGTTTACCATAAGGAGCTTACGGATACTATCTACTAGATTTGTGAGCGCCGAGATGAGAAATGGGAGATGATCAGCACCAGGAAGGATAGATCAATCGCAGCTTTCATCCAGGAGTTAAACCAACACATTCGTCGCCAGGAGAACCAGATGTGCACGGACATGATAGATCTGAAGAAGGCGAAGACAAGGATCACGGAACTGGAGGAAGAACTCAAGGCTACTCGCGAAGATTATGAGGAGGGAATCGTTGTACTAGTGGAGAAGAATGGCAATCTGGAAAGGAAGCTAGGAGTCTTCATGGGAGACCCCGCGCCAGGAGGAGAAGACGAAGAACCCAAGGAGATTCGTTCTGAGGACTACATCATCATCGACGACACTGACTCGGACCCCGACAATAGCGATGATGACTATGAGGACGAAGCTGGAACAGACATCATGGAGTCTTCGACCGATCAATATTTTTAGTAGACCACCACGTCAGTAGTAGTATTCCACCATGTTTATAGTATAGTCCGAGCACTTTTTTAACGATAGTTAGATCGATTGTATGCCCTTGCTTGATTTATTGAGTGAAATGATTGTGTTTGTCTCATGTGCATATGGGTAGTGTTTCTCTCATTAGACCTCATTCTATTCTAATCTCTCCCCTCTAAACCCATCAGATGCCTCCGAGACATGACCCCGGATTTACCTTCCTACCGGAGCTCACTCAGTTGATCCAGCAACAGAATACCCTGATGCAGTTGTTAGTACAGAACCAAGGCAACAACAACAACCCACCGCCACCACCACCAGTTGATAACCTAGCCCATTTTCTGAGGTTGCAGCCGCCGGTGTTTTCCAGTAGCACCGAGCCGACAGTGGCAGATGATTGGCTCCACGGGATTGGAAGGAGTTAACCACTGCAGGATGTACCAAAGCTGAGAAGGTGCGCTTTTTCGCACATCAATTGAATGGACCAGCAGCCTCATGGTGGGAGAATTACACTGTCACCTACCCTATAGCCATTGTTACATGGGATCAGTTTCAGCAAGCTTTTCGCATAGCCCATGTCTCAACTGAAGCTATGAGTATGAAGAAGCATGAGTTTCACAACTTATGCCAGGGGAACCGTACTGTGGCTCAGTACGCAGATGAGTTTAGCAAGTTATCTCGCTATGCCCCTGACGATGTGGCCACAGATGCTGCAAAGCAGGAGAAGTTTATGGAAGGGCTGAATGATGAGATGAGCATGCAGTTGATGGTGGCAAAGTTCAACAACTACCAGGAGTTGGTAGATAAGGCTCTTATGATTGGAGGGAAGCAGCAGCAGATTGAGAGCCGTAAGAGGAAGTATGGACAAGGAAGGTATAACTCAGGAGCTCAGCAGAAGCCTCGTCTAACCCCGAACTCGGGAGGACTTGTTCATAACCATGGAGGCCACACCCACAATGGAGGAAGTACCCATAATCATACTGGCCCAAGGAATGGGAATGGGAATGGAGCAAGCAACCATCAGAACCGCCCCAATCCAGCCACACCCGCCAAGAGAGACCTAAGCCGCGTTACTTGCTTCAAGTGTGGGAAGACTGGACACTATGCCACGGAGTGCCCTGAAGCGAAGAATGGAAACGGTAATGGGAGCGCTGGGAAGAAGCCCAATCCATTCAACAAAGGACAAGTGAACCACGTTAACGTGGAGGAGGTTGAAGAGTAGCCAGACGCGGTTATTGGTAAATTTTTGGTTAAGTCTTTTACCACCCTTGTTCTTTTTGATGCTGGTGCATCGCATTCATACATATCAAGGGGATTCGTGGATAAGTTTAAACTACCAACCCGAACCCTTAGCCCCCCTCTGTTAGTGAGTTCACCTGGAGCAGAGTATATGGCTAGTCGATGGTGCGACCAGATACCCTTAACCATTGTTAGCCATGTTTTCCCGCCAGACCTAATAATTTTGGAGTCACAAGGATTGGATGTGATATTAGGCATGGACTGGATGTCAAAGTATGGAGGAAGCATTGACTGTGCTAGTAAGTCAATTTATCTCACCACCCCTGAGGGAAAAAGGATTAAGTATGTATCTAGGCATGCGCCTAGGAGGAGCCAAGTAAATACCCTCACGGGAGTTGTTCGGGAGGAAGTTCCTGTAGTATAGGATTACCCGGATGTTTTTCCAGAGGAGTTACCAGGCATGCCACCGGATCGAGACATCGAGTTTTTGATAGAGCTATTGCCAGGCATAGGGCCAATATCAAAGAGACCCTACCGGATGCCCGCAAATGATCTGGAGGAGATTAAGAACCAGATCAAGGAGTTATTGGAGAAAGGTTACATTCGACGGAGCTCATCCCCATGGGGAGCCCCAGTGCTTTTGGTTGAGAAGAAGGATAAGACTCTAAGAATGGTTGTTGATTATCGTGCGTTGAATGAGGTGACGATCAGGAACAAATACCCACTGCCGATGATCAATGATTTGTTTGACCAGCCGCAAGGAGCTAAGGTGTTTTCAAAGATTGATCTGCGATCAGGATATCACCAGCTGAAGATTTGAGAGAAGGATATACCAAAGACATCATTCACCACACGGTACGGGTTGTATGAATATACGGTCATGTCATTTGGACTGACTAACGCCCCTGCCTATTTCATGAGCATGATGAACAAGGTGTTCATGGAATATTTGGATAAGTTTGTTGTGGTGTTCATGGATGATATAATGGTATACTCGAAGAATGAGGAGGAGCACAAGGAGCATTTACGTTTAGTTCTCGAAAAACTCAGGGAACACCAGTTGTATGCCAAGTTCAGCAAATATGAGTTTTGGTTGAAGGAAGTCGGATTCCTTGGACATGTTATATCAGGAGAAGGTGTAGCAGTAGATCCCACCAAGGTTCAGTCAGTCACTGAATGGTTGGCACCCACTTCAATTAGCGAGATCTGCAGTTTTCTTGGACTCGCAGGATACTATCGGAGATTCATTGAGAATTTTTCCAAGATTGCAAAGCCAATGACAGAGTTATTGAAGAAGGACACAAAATTTAAATGGACGGAAGAACGTGAGGCAAGTTTTCAGGAGTTAAAGAAACGTTTGACTACAGCCCCAGTGCTGATTCTGCGGGATATACGCAAGGAGTTTCAAGTGTATTGCGATGCCTCTCGCCTAGGACTTGGAAGTGTGCTTATGCAGGACAGAAGAGTTGTTTCGTATGCCTCACGACAACTAAAACCGCACGAATTGAATTATGCCACACATGATTTGGAGTTGGCTGCTATAGTGCATGCATTGAAGACTTGGAGACATTACCTTATTGGAAACCGTTGTGACGTGTACACGGATCATAAGAGTTTGAAGTACATTTTCACACAGAAGGAGTTGAACCTTAGGCAGAGGAGATGGTTGGAGCTTATAAAGGATTATGACATGAAGCTTCACTATCATCCAGGCAAGGCCAATGTCATAGCAGACACTTTGAGTCAGAAGAGTTATGCTAATACCCTAGTAAGCACGGGATTGCCAAAGGAGTTAGCAGAGGATCTCAGGGAACTTCGATTGGAGATTGTTCCTAGAGGTTTTGTTGCAACAATGGAGGTTCAGTCTACATTGTTAGGAAAGATTCGAGAAGCTCAGAAGGATGACAAAGAGATTTCTAAGATAAAAGAGAGAATGGGCAAAGGAAAGGCCAAAGGTTTTTGTGAAGATGAGCATGACACCTTATGGTTTGAGGATCGTGTTTATGTGCCCAATAACACAGAGATCGGGAAGTTAATACTTCAGGAGGCTCATGACTCACCATACTCGATACACCCCGGAAACACCAAGATGTATTTGGATTTGAAGGAACGTTTCTGGTGGACTAGTATGAAGAAGGATATTGGAGAGTATGTAGCCGTATGTGATGTATGTCAGAGAGTGAAGGCTGAGCATCAAAAGCCAGCAGGATTGTTACAGCCTATGCCTATACCCGAATGGAAGTGGGATAAACTTGGCATGGATTTCATCACCGGATTGCCCAGGACCAATTCAGGATATGATTCTATATGGGTAGTAGTAGATCGCTTGACCAAAGTGGCTCACTTTATCCCAGTGAAAACCACCTATACCAGTGCGAAGTTGGCCAAGATATACATGACCAGGATCATATATCTGCATGGAGTTCCGAGGACCATAGTATCAGATAGAGGAACACAATTTACCTCAAAGTTTTGGCATCAACTGCACCAGACTTTGGGAACAAGATTGGAGTTCACTACAACATTCCACCCACAGATAAATGGACAGATCGAGAGAGTCAACCAGATTCTGGAGGACATGTTGAGAGCATGTGCGCTAGATTATGGATCTAGTTGGGATGACAAATTGCCCTACACGGAGTTCTCATACAACAATAGCTATCAAGCCAGTTTGAAGATGGCACCGTTCGAAGCCCTGTATGGACGAAGGTGCAGAACACCGTTGTTATGGGATGAAGTTGGAGACCATCCGCTGTTCAGACCAGATTTGATCAAGGAGTCTGAAGAGAAGGTTAAATTGATTAGAGATAGGCTGAAGGTAGCTTAGTCCAGGCAGAAGAGTTATGCATATTCGAAACGCAAGGAAATAACCTATGAAATTGGAGATAGAGCATATCTACGAGTGTCACCTCTGCGAGGAGTGAAACATTTTGGAGTTAAGGGAAAATTGGCCCCGAGATTTGTAGGACCGTACCGAATTTTGGAACGTATGGGAGAAGTTGCCTACAAGTTGGAGTTACCTGAAGGACTGTCAGAGTTCATGATGTGTTTCATGTTTAACAGCTGAAGAAGTGTCATGCTGATATGGCCGATATACCGTTCCGAGATACAGTGCCCTTGGAGGCGATTCAGTTGGAAAGTGATCTGACCTATGAGGAGAAGCGAGTCAGGATTCTTGAATTTGCGAGCCGAGTCACCCGCAGCAAGGTTATCAAGTTTTGCAAAGTCCAGTGGAGCCACCATATCGAGGATGAAGCCACCTGGGAACGAGAGGATGATCTTCGCAAAGACCACCCACACCTATTTTCTAGCCAACCCGAATCTCGAGGGCGAGATTCATCTTAAGGGGGTAGGTTTGTAACATTCCACATTCTCAATTTGGAATGTTATACATAGATCATTCCTGCATATCATATTTTGCTGCATTTCATTTCGCGATCCTCGAAATTCTAAGCAACTCAAGGACCCTCGGAGAGAGTTGGGGATTTCACTGTTTTCATATTTGAATTCTATCAAATATTGAAACAAGGATTTTTGGTTTTAATTATTTTTCTCTCCGAAAATATTTCATATTAAAATATATGAGAGGAGATAATATGACTTCTCCAAAATAAATGAAATATTGGAGGAAAAAATATTAAAATCAAATATTGGATTTTATTCGGATTTTATTGCTATTTTATTTGAATTAGAAAAATTGCACGTTTTTCAAAATTGCATTTTAGGCCCAAGAAAATGTTCATCTTGTTCTAAATATTTTATTTAGACGACGAAAATTTGTTTTGGCATTTTTAGATTTTTATTTAATTTTCTAGGATTTATTTAAGTTTCAGCGAAATTATTTTAAAAAAATCACTTCGCCGACTGGGCCGAAGCCCAGCCAGCCGGCCCAGCCCACCGCGCGAGCCGTCCGCCTCGTCCCCGTCACACAGACCGCCGCCACTGCAAGCCGAGTCTGGCGGGACTCCTCCCTGCGCCGCCTTGCCCCCTCCCCGAGCTAGCCCCCCTCCTTATATACGCCGCCCCCACACCCCACACCACTACTCGAACCCCCCGCGCCGCTGCTGCCATCGCCGCCCCGCTGCCTAGAACTATGCCGCCGCTTGCCGTCGCCGCCCCAAGCCACCCGCCGCCGCAGCCGGACCTCGCCGAAGCCACCCGCCGCCGCAGCCGGACCTCGCCGAAGCCACCCGCTGCCGCAGCTGGACCTCGCCGAAGCCGCCCCGCCTCGCCGGACCTCGTCAGAGGTATAAGCCTCCATTGCGGTCGTTCGGTTTTATTTTTGAAAACCGGTTCGGTTTTTTTAGAAAACCCTAGGCTCGTTTTTTTAGATTGGTTCGCCAGTTTTCTCGGTTTAGTTTATTTAGCGGACGTTCGTCCATACGTTCGTTTTAACAAACTGTGTTCACTCGTTAGCCGTAGATAGCGAACGTTTGTTCATTAGCCTGTTCGTCAGTATTCTTTTTCTCGGATTTTTCAGCGATTATTTCCGATCGTGATTTCTGATCTGATTTTCGTTTTAGTTTATCTTTTCGCTCACGATTCAAGCGCCTAGATCTTCGTCTTGAAACCCTGTTTTTGTTTAACCAACTTGAACAAGATTTTGATACAGTAAAATTTGACCTTAGTCCAGATTAGTAATCGGATCTTGTTTCTTTCGCAGTTTGAGTTTCGTTGCTCCGCTCGATTTGATTCTTTTTGCAAACTGGAGTTCTTAAGTTGTACTTTCTAGTTAGATCTTCTTATTTGAGATTTACCCGTGCTTCTTTGCTTGATTTCTTATGTATGCTATTTTTTGTTTGCAATAGAACACCCGTAGTGCGAAGCGTGCTACTATGAGTCTCTAGGTTTTGTGGATCATCAGCAAGGCAAGTAACACATTGATCATACTCTTTTCATACCCAGTTTTTATGCATTAGCTCCAGTCCTCAAACATTGCATGATTAGGATGTGAATTAACATGTGGGTTGGGAAGTAGTTGATGAGGTAGAACTTATTGCCCTGTTATTATCAAACCCTTGGGAGTTACTTCTACGTATTGCTTATATTGCTATGCTCGTAGACGTGGTTTGGGCGAGTGAATCCATGACAGATGTGAGGTTATTAATTAATGGTTCAACTTAAGGTGTCAACTTGAATACACATCTGGGTGGATTGTTTGTCGGGCACCTGGAGAATCCAGTGTTGTCCAAGGATATCCCGGAGTACCCGTGTGATCATCCTAAGGTCCGCCACCCAGGCTCAAAGGGAACTGAGATATTTCATGCTAGAAACTTCCGTGTGCAGCCACATGCTTTTATGGGCTCTAGCATAGTTGAGTAAGTTGCATGAGCTCTATAAGAGGTGGATCAGCAGGTAGAGGGTTGTAGGTTGGTATGGTCTACCCGGAGTAAAGAATTAATGTTTCTGAAAGACTGTGTCTCAGTCATTCGTGTCTCAAACACCCGGTAGTGCAAGAAAATCCAACGGAGGAGATCGGGTCTTGTGGGGAAAAGTGCGCAAACCTTTGCAGAGTGTACAATCTAATCATGGTTAGCCGTGTCCCCAGTTATGGACAATCTTGAGTATCTAGTACTTGGATTATCATATGTATCTCATCACTCTAAATTAATATTGTTGGGTTAATAATTAATTTTAATTGGGATTGAGTTGGAGGAACCTTCTCAATAATGTTTCAACTACCATGATAGTTAAATAAAATATATTCCTTTGTTGTAGGGGGAAATTGGCTTTTCGCAAAACTATAACCATAGAGCTTTCCACCAGCCAAATATGCATGTAGTGATAGCATTATTCTGTTCTTGCTCTACTGTGTTATATTGCCAGCATATTCCATGCGCTGACCCGTTTTTGGGCTGCAACGTATTATGTTTCATACTTTTCAGACGAGGAGTAAGGTTCGTTAGGTCGTTGCCGTGCAGCTCAGCTATGGCATTGGAGTTGATGGACTCACTTTATCTTCCAAGCCTTCCGTTGTTACCGTATTAGATGGCCTTAAGCCATATTTATTCTAATAAGTTCTCTTTTGAGACATTTGATGTAATAAGTGTGTGATTGCTACTCTGTTATAAATCCTTCGAGTACTGTGTGTGTCGGCATTACCGATCCAGGGAAGACACTGAAGCATAGAGACTTGACCATTTGAGGTCGGGTCGCTACATTGGGCCTGCAAGTGCAGAGGTTTGTAGGACAGTAGCAAATTTCCCTCGAGTGGATGACCTAAGGTTTATCAATCCGTGGGAGGCGTAGGTTGAAGATGGTCTCTCTCAAACAACCCTACAACCAAATAACAAAGAGTCTCTTTTTTCCCCAACACACCCAATACAATGGTAAATTGGTATAGGTGCACTAGTTCAGGGAAGAGATGGTGATACAAGTGCAATATGGATGGTAGATATAGGTTTTTGTAATCTGAAAATATAAAAACAGAAAGGTAACTAATGATAAAAGTGAGCGTAAACGGTATTGCAATGTGTTGAAACAAGGCCTAGGTTCATACATTCACTAGTGCAATTTCTCTCAACAATAATAACATAATTGGATCATATAACTATCCCTCAAGATGCAACAAAGAGTCACTCCAAAGTCACTAATAGCGGAGAACAAACGAAGAGATTATGGTATGGTACAAAACCACCTCAAAGTTATCCTTTCTGATTGATCTATTCAAGAGTCCGTAGTAAAATAACACAAAGCTATTCTTTTCGTTCGATCTATCATAGAGTTCGTACTAGAATAACACCTTCTGACACAAATCAACCAAAACCCTAATGTCACTTAGATACTCCAATGTCACCTCAAGTATTCGTGGGTATGATTATACGATATGCATCACACAATCTCAGATTCATCTATTCAACCAACACAAAGAACTTCAAAGAGTGCCCCAAAGTTTCTACCGGAGAGTCAAGACGAAAACATGTGCCAACCCCTATGCATAAGTTCACGAGGTCACGGAACTCGCAAGTTGATCACCAAAACATACATCAAGTGGATCACATGATATCCCATTGTCACCACAGATAAGCACGTGCAAGACATACATCAAGTGTTCTCAAATCCTTAAAGACTCAATCTGTCGTGGAATTGTCACGACAGATGTCCTAGTGAAAGGACTTAGTCGTGGATCCATCGTAACTAGGAAGCTTAAAGGGGTTAATCGGGACAAAGGACACGAGAGGTTTATACTGGTTCAGCCCCTTGCGGTGAAGGCAAAGCCTAGCCTAGTTGATGTGGTATTGCTAGGTTTCGATGACCAAGGGGCGAAATACGCTAGCCTGGCTCTCAATTGGTTGTTCCCTCCCCTAAGACGCCGCCGGGTCGTCCCCTTATATACACGGGTTGACGCCCTGCGGCCTACAGAGTCCCGGCTGGCTCATACAACGTGTCTGGCTCGGTGACATATTTTTCATGCCTTACTTTACAAGTCTTAGTCATACATGGCGGTTTACACTTACGGGCCTTAAGCCGCCTCTAGGCTTGGGCCTACTACAAGCCTTATCATAAACCGTCATCTTGTATACTCTTCGGGCTTCTTTTAAGTAACCCGCCGTTATGATTGACCCGGCCCCTCCTGGGCGGGTCATACCTAGTAGTCATATCCCCAACATTAGGCCCCATGTTGATTTAAACTTTGTTCTTGTCAATCTCCAACACTTAGAAAAAAATCCATCTATTACTGCTGCTAAAGCCTTGTAAACCGCCATGACGTCATCTCCGGATTTTTCGGCAACCCACCACCACATCATCTTTTAATGGATCTTTATCTTCAATGCCTTTCCGAAAATCGAGGCACCTGGGTAGCTGGATAACCATGTTTCGGTCTCCTTGCTTTTCACACTCACTTATCAGTCCTTCCTTAGAAATAGCTGCGACTGGTCTTCTTCTCATTCTCCCCCTTTTCCATCGTCTTCTTCCTCTTGCAACTTCCAATGCTCGAACCCCGCCGCCGCCGCAGCGCGCACCGCCATGCTCAACTTTGGCTGCTGCATCAACCTGAGTCTGTCCAGAGAACGGTGGTGATCCTCCGCAGTAGATCTGCGTCCGTAAGTTCTTGCTTGCCCACACCTTAGATCTGCATTAGGGTTTGCGAGTTCTTTCTATGTTCTTCGTTGTTCATGCGGTTTCCTTGTAGTTTCTCCACCGCATCCTCCTTTGATCTAAAAGAAGTATGGAACTCATGCGGTAGTTGTTTTGCATCCATTTCAGATGCTAGCAGATCCCTCTTTCTTGTACAAAGGCCTCCTTAGAACTAATGAACTCCTCCATGCTGGTTTTTTAGGTCTAGATTTATTTTTCTTTCTTGAACCATCTTGATCCAAAATAATAGCAATGATACGTCCATTTTGAATCATGCTTTTATATCGATATTTATTGCATTATGGGTTGTTATTTCACATTATGTCACAATACTTATGGCTATTCTCTCTTATTTTACAAGGTTTACATAAGGAGGGAGAATGCCGGCAGCTGGAATTCTGGGCTGGAAAAGGAGCAAACATTAGAGACCTATTCTGCACAACCCCAAAAGTCCTGAAACTCCACAGAATACCTTATAATAAATAATGAAAAATCCTCGCCAAAGATGAAGACCAGGGGGCCCACACCCTTCCCACGAGGGTGGGGCGCCCCCCCTAGGGCGCGCCCCCTACCTCATGGGCCCCCTGGTGGCTCTCCGATGACCATCTTCTCCTATATGAAGTCTTTCATCGAGAGAAAAATAAGAAGCAACCTTTCGGGACGAAACTCCGCCGCCACGAGGCGGAACCTTGGCGGATCCAATCTAGAGCTCCGGCAGAGCTGTTCTGCCGGGGAAACTTCCCTCTCGGAGGGGGAAATCATCGCCATCGTCATCACCAACGCTCCTCTCATCGGGAGAGGGCAATCTCCATCAACATCTTCATCAACACCATCTCATCTCAAAACCCTAGTTCATCTCTTGTATCTGATTCTTGTCTCCAAGTCTCGGATTGGTGCTAGTAGGTTGCTAGTAGTGTTAATTACTCCTTGTAGTTGATGCTAGTTGGTTTAATTGGTGGAAGATCATATGTTCAGATCCTTTATGCATATTATTACCCCTCTGATTATGAATATGAATATGCTTTGTGAGTAGTTACGTTTGTTCCTGAGGACAAGGGAGAAGTCTTGCTATAAGTAGTCATGTGAATTTGGTATTCATTCGACATTTTTATGAGATGTATGTTGTGTAGCCTCTAGTGGTGTTATGTGAACGTCGACTACATAACATTTCACCATTATTTGGGCCTAGAGGAAGG
Organism: Triticum dicoccoides; assembly: GCF_002162155.2. Classification (NCBI taxonomy): domain Eukaryota; kingdom Viridiplantae; phylum Streptophyta; class Magnoliopsida; order Poales; family Poaceae; genus Triticum; species Triticum dicoccoides. The sequence continues at coordinate 552,035,508 of NC_041384.1, forward strand.
CATTGGGAAGTAATAAGTAGATGATGGGTTGCTAGAGTGACAGAAGCTTAAACCCTAGTTTATGTGTTGCTTCGTAAGGGGCTGATTTGGATCCATGAGTTTCATGCTATGGTTAGGTTTACCTTAATACCTTTGTTGTAGTTGCGTATGCTTGCAATAGAGGTTAATCCTAAGTGGGATGCTTGTTCAAGTAAGAACAGCACCCAGGCACCGGTCCACCCACATGTCAAATTATCAAAGTACCAAACGTGAATCATATGAACGTGATGAAAACTAGCTTGACGATATTCCCATGTGTCCTCGGGAGCGCTTTTCCTTATATAAGAGTTTGTCCAGGCTTGTCCTTTGCTACAAAAAGGATTGGGCCACCTTGCTGCACTTTATTTACTTTTGTTACTTGTTGCTCGTTACAAATTATCTTATCACAAAACTATCTGTTACTACTTATTTCAGTACTTGCAGAGAATACCTTACTGAAAACCGCTTATCATTTCCTTCTGCTCCTCGTTGGGTTCGACACTCTTACTTATCAAAAGGACTATGATAGATTCCCTATACTTGTGGGTCATCAAGACTCTTTTCTGGCGCCGTTGCCGGGGAGTGAAGCGCCTTTGGTAGGTGGAATTTGGTAAGGAAAAATTTATATAGTGTGCTGAAATTTACTGTCACTTGTTACTATGGAAAGTAATTCTCTGAGGGGCTTGTTCGGGGTACCTTCACCCCGACCAGTAGAGCAAAGAGTTGCTCCTCAACCTACTGAACCTATTAAAGATGAAATTCCTTATGAGTATCCTTCGGGTATGATAGAAAAACTGCCAGCTAATCCTTTTGCAGGAGATGGAACAAAGCATCCTGATGAACACCTAATATATGTGGATGAAGTTTGTGTATTATTTAAGCTTGCAGGTATATCCGATGATGTTGCTAAGAAGAAGGTCTTCCCTTTATCTTTGAAGGGAGACGCATTGATATGGTATAGGCTATGTGATGATACGAGATCATGAAACTATAGAAGATTGAAATTGGAATTTCATCAAAAGTATTACCCTATGCATCTTGTTCATCGTGATCGCAATTATATATATAATTTTTGGCCCCGCGAAGGAGAAAGCATCGCTCAAGCTTGGGGGAGGCTTAAATCAATGTTATATTCATGCCCCAATCATGAGCTCTCAAGAGAAATGATTATTCAAAAAATTTATGCTTGACTTTCTGAAAATAATCGCACCATGCTCGATACTTCTTGTGTTGGCTCTTTTATGATGAAGACTATTGGATTTAGATGGGATTTATTGGATAGAATTAAACGCAACTCTGAAGATTGGGATCTCGACAAAGGTAAGGAGTCAGGTACGACACCTAAGTTTGATTGTGTTAAATCTTTTATGGATACCGATATTTTCCGTAAGTTTAGCACTAAATATGGACTTGATTCTGAGATAGTAGCTTCTTTCTGTGAATCTTTTGCTACTTATGTTGATCTCCCTAAGGAGAAGTGGTTTAAATATCATCCTCCCATAGAAGTAAAAGTAGCTGCACCTATTAAAGTTGAAGAAAAGACTATCACTTATAATGATCCTATTGTTCCTACTTCTTATGTTGAGAAACCACCTTTTCCTGTTAGGATAAAGGATCATGCTAAAGCTTCAACTGTGGTTCGTAAAAGCAATATTAAAACATATACACCTCCTGAGCAAGTTAAAGTTGAACCTAATATTGCTATTGTTAAAAAGATCTCTTATCTGATAATATAGATGGGCATGTTATTTATTTTTGTGATGAAACTGCTAGAAGTGCTAAACCCCGTGATACAGATAAACCTAGACCTATGATAGGCATGCCTGTTATTTCTGTTAAAATAGGAGATCGTTGGTATCATGGCTTATGTGATATGGGTGATAGTGCTAGTGCAATACCTATTGACTTATACAACGAAATTATGCATGACATTGCACCTATTGAGTTAGAAGATATTGATGTCACTATTAAACTTGCTAATAGAGATACTATTTCACCAATGGGAATTGTTAGAGATGTTGAAGTCTTGTGTGGGAAAACTAAATATCCTGCTGATTTTCTTGTTCTTGGTTCCCCACAAGATAGCTTTTGTCCCATTATATTTGGTAGACCCTTCTTAAATACTGTTAATGCTACCATAGATTGCATAAGGGATGTTGTTACTGTCGGCTTGGATGATATGACTCATGAATTTAATTTCTCTAAATTTAGTAAATAACACTGTGAAGAAGAATTGCCTAGTAAGGATGAAATTATTGGTCTTGCTTCTATAGCCATACCTCCTAGTGATCCTTTAGAACAATATTTGCTAGACCATTAGAATGATATGTTTATGAATGAAAGAAGGGAAATAGATGAAGTATTCTTTAAACAAGAACCTATGCTGAAACACAATTTGCCAGTTGAAATCCTAGGGGATCCTCCTCCACCTAAGGGTGATCCCGTGTTTGAGCTTAAACTGTTGCCTGATAATCTTAAATATGCTTATCTTGATGAAAAGAAGATATATCCTGTTATTATTAGTGCTAACCTTTCAGAGCATGAAGAAGAAAGATTATTGAAAACTCTGAAGAATCACCGTGCTGCTATTGGATATACTCTTGATGATCTTAAGGGCATTAGTCCCACTCTATGTCAACATAAAATAAATTTGGAAGCAGATGCCAAACCAGTTCGTGATCCTCAACGATGTCTGAATCCTAAAATGAAAGAAGTGGTAAGAAAAGAAATACTAAAGCTTTTGGAGGCTGGTATAATTTATCCCGTTGCTGATAGTCAGTGGGTAAGTCCTGTTCATTATGTCCCTAAGAAGGGAGGTATTACTGTTGTTCCTGATGATAAAGATAAATTGATTCCACAAAGAATTATTACAGGTTATAGGATGGTAATTGATTTCCGCAAATTAAATAAGGCTACTAAGAAAGATCATTACCCCTTACCTTTTATCGATCAAATGCTAGAAAAATTATGCAAACATACACATTACTGCTTTCTAGATGGTTATTCTGGTTTCTCTCAAATACTTGTGTTGGCTAAAGATCAATCAAAGACTACTTTTACATGCCCTTTTGGTACTTTTGCTTATAGACGTATGCCTTTTGGTTTATGTAATGCATCTGCTACCTTTCAAAGATGCATGATGGCTATATTCTCTGACTTTTGTGAAAAGATTTGTGAGGTTTTCATGGACGACTTTTCCGTCTATGGATCTTCTTTTGATGATTGCTTGAGCAATCTTGATCGAGTTTTGCAGAGATGTGAAGAAACTAATCTTGTCTTGAATTGGGAAAAGTGCCACTTTATGGTTAATGAAGGTATTGTCTTGGGGCATAAAGTTTCTGAAAGAGGTATTGAAGTTGATAAAGCCAAGGTTGATGCTATTGAAAAGATGCCATGTCCCAAGGACATCAAAGGTATAAGAATTTTCCTTGGTCATGCCGGATTTTATAGGAGGTTCATTAAGGACTTCTCAAAAATTTCTCGGCCTCTGACTAATTTATTCAAAAAGATATACCATTTGTCTTTGATGATGATTGTGTAGAAGCATTTGAAATACTTAAGAAAGCATTAGTCTCTGCACCTATTGTTCAGCCACCTGATTGGAATTTACCCTTTGAAATTATGTGTGATGCTAGCGATTATGCTGTAGGTGCTATTCTAGGGCAAAGAGTTGATAAGAAATTAAATGTTATCCATTATGCTAGTAAGACTCTAGACAATGCTCAAAGAAATTATGCTACTACTGAAAAAGAACTTTTAGCAGTTGTATTTGCTTGTGATAAGTTCACACCTTATATTGTTGATTCTAAAGTAACTATCCACACTAATCATGCTGCTATGAAATATCTTATGGAGAAGAAAGATGCTAAACCTAGACTTATTAGATGGGTTCTCTTGCTACAAGAATTTTATTTGCATATTGTTGATAGAAAAGGAGCTGAGAACCCCGTTGCAGACAACTTATGTAGATAAGAGAATGTTCTTGATGACCCACTACCTATTGATGATAGCTTTCCTGATGAACAATTAAATGTCATAAGTACTTCTCGTAGTACCCCATTGGTATGTTGATTATGCTAATTGCATTGTTGCTAAATTCATACCACCTAGCTTCACATACCAACAAAAGAAAAAGTTCTTCTATGATTTGAGACATTACTTTTGGGATGACCCACACCTTTATAAAGAAGCAGTGGATGGTGTTATTAGACGTTGTGTACCTGAGCATGAACAGGAACAGATCCTACGCAAGTGCCACTCCGAAACTTATGGAGGACACCACGCGGGAGATAGAACTGCACATAAGGTATTGCAATCCGGTTTTTATTGGCCTACTCTCTTCAAGGATGCCCGTAAGTTTGTCCTATCTTGTGATGAAATGTCAAAGAATTGGTAATATTAGTAGACGTCAAGAAATGCCTATGAACTATTCACTTGTTATTGAACCATTTGATGTTTGGGGCTTTGATTATATGGGATCTTTTCCTGCCTCTAATGGATATACACATATTTTAATTGTTGTTGATTATGTTACTAAGTGGGTAGAAGCTATTCCAACTAGTAGTGCTGATCATAACACTTCTATTAAAATGCTTAAAGAAGTTATTTTTCCGAGGTTTGGAGTCCCTAGATATTTAATGACTGATGGTGGTTCACATTTTATTCATGGTGCTTTCCGTAAAATGCTTTCTAAATATGACGTCAATCATAGAATTGCATCTCAGTATCACCCACAGTCTAGTGGTCAAGTATAATTGAGTAATAGAGAACTCAAATTAATTTTGCAAAAGACTGTCAATAGGTCTAGAAAGAATTGGTCCAAGAAACTTGATGATGCATTATGGGCCTATAGAACTGCATATAAAAATCCTATGGGTATGTCTCCGTATAAAATGGTATATGGAAAAGCATGTCACTTACCTCTCGAACTAGAACATAAGGCATATTGGGCTATTAAAGAGCTCAATTATGATTTCAAACTTGCCGGTGAAAAGAGGTTATTTGATATTAGCTCACTTGACGAATGGAGAACCCAAGCTTATGAAAATGCCAAGTTGTTTAAAGAAAAGGTTAAAAGATGGCATGACAAAAGGATACAAAGCGTGAGTTTAATGTAGGTGATTATGTATTGCTATACAACTCTCCTTTAAGATTTTTTTGCAGGAAAACTTCTCTCTAAATGGGAAGGCCCCTATGTTATCGAGGAGGTCTATCGTTCCGGTGCCATAAAAATCAACAACTTAGAAGGCACAAATCCGAAGGTGGTAAACGACCATAGAATTAAACATTATATCTCAGGTAATCCCATAAATATTGAAGCCAAGATTATTGAAACCATAACCCCGGGAGGAATACATAAGGGACAGTTCCCAGAACGTTTCAGACTCCGAAAAGGAATAGGTATGTGGTACGGTAAGTAAAGCGACTCAAAAACAATTTTTAAGACAATATTTCTCCGTTTTGGAATATTTAGAAAAATAGAAAATTAAGTAGCAGTCCGGGAAGGACACGAGGGCCCCACGAGGGTGGAGGGCGGGCCCTACCCCCCTGGGCGCGCCCCCTACCTCATGAGCACCTTGTGTGCCTTCCGGAGTCCGATTTCTTGCACGATACGTATTTTGGTCGGTAAAAATTCACTATATATTCTCCTGAAGGTTTTGACTCCCGTATCACGCAAAAATTCTCTGTTCTTGTTTCGAGCTGTTTTTCTGACAGATCTAGATTATCATGACGTCCCCAAGTGTTTCCAAGGACAAGTTCTTCGAGAAGGTCATCAACCCTTACCTCGCGGAGGTGCTGCGACACCCTCAAACCATTGAGATGCATGATGGGTTGCTGCACATCTGCGATGCTGAGGGACCAAAGGGAACCAGAAGCGTGGAGACGAGGCTCGAAGCAATGGAGCAACAAGTTTTTAAGTGCCAAGGGATGGTGGAGCGTGGAATCAACGCTAGCCACACGATGCTCGCAGAGTTCACTAACAACTACAAGCCGGATGCCAAGAACACCGAGGAGGCCATCTTCAAGCTACATGAGGAGATCGAGCACCTCCAAGCCCAAATCTATGACCTGCAAAACCAAAACTGTGAGTATGAATATAGATTCAAAAGAATGAGTTTGGCTGCAGATTCAAGGATTCCGAAGACTCAGTCATCCTTCTGTGATGGTGAACCTATGCCTTGGAAGATGGATGACAAGCCCGCGTCATCAACAACACCTCCACCTTCTTCACCAACCAAGGAGATATAATCACATGGGTATGGGCACTCCCCTTGGCAACCGCCAAGCTTGGGGGAGGTGCCCCGGTATCGTATCACAACCACAACTCCTATCTTTACCGTTTTCCTTAGTTTGATCCTATTAGTAGTATTTTGATCTAGTAGAATAAAGTTTTTGGCATGATCTAGTTTTAAGTTTTGCTTTATTATCTCTCTATGTAATCGAGTCTGTGAGCTATATAATAAAGATTAGTGTTGAGTCAAGGGCTTGATTTTCTTGCTATGATCTTGGGTGAATAAAATAAAAGAGAAAAAGAATAAGAAGAAACAAAAGTTCATATTGATCTTATTGATAGTAATGACTTCACATAGAAAGAGTGTGATGATTAAAAGTTATTGGGAGTTGGCAGACATAGCTTTGGTCATCATTGCAATTAATAGGAAGTAATAAGGAAAGAGAGGTTTCACATATAAATATATTATCATTGACACCTTTTATGATTGAGAGCACTCATCAAAATATGACATGCTAAAGAGTTGATGTTGGACAAGGAAGACAACGTAATGGGTTATGTTTTCTTATATCTGAGATAAAGTATGTTGTCATGGATCATCCAACATGTTGAGCTTGCCTTTCCCCCTCATGCTAGCCAAATTCTCAGCACCAAGTAGAGATACTACTTGTGCTTCCAAATACCCTTAAACCAGTTTTGCCATGAGAGTCCACCATATCTACCTATGGATTGAGTAAGATCCTTCAAGTAAGTTGTCATCGGTGCAAGCAATAAAAATATCTCTAAATATGTATGATTAGTGTGGGAGAAATAAGCTTTATACGATCTTGTGATGTGGAAGTAATAAAAGCGACGGACTACATAATAAAGGTTCATATCACAAGGGGCAATATAAAGTGACGTTCTTTCACATTAAGATTTTGTACATCCAACCATAAAAGCGCATGGCAACATCTGCTTCCCTCTGTGAAGGGCCTGTCTTTTATTATTATCTTCAACCTTATGCAAGAGTCATGGTGATCTTCACCTTTCCTTTTTACATTTTATCCTTTGGCAAGCACAGTGTGTTGGAAAGATCCTGATAGATATATCTAATTGGATGTAGGGGGCATGAGTTATTATTGTTGACATTACCCTTGAGGTAAAAGGTTGTGGGGCGAAACTATAAGCCCCTATCTTTCTCTGTGTCCGATTAAAACTCTGTAACCACAAGTATTGCGTGAGTGTTAGCAATTATGAAGGACTAGATGATGGTTGAGTATGTGGACTTGCCGTTTAGCTCTGACATAGACTCTTTCTGATGTTATGATAAATTGCAATTGCTTCAATGACTGAGGTTATAGTTTGTTGGTTCTCAATAAGGTTTCTGATTCATACTTTTGCATTGTGAATAGATCATCACTTGAACATACGTAATCATATGACAATATCTATGTATGTTGCTGTTATGAGAATAATCATGATACCCTCATGTCCGTATTTTATTTTTATCGACGCCTCTACCTCTAAACATGGGGACATTTTTATTGTTATCGGCTTTCGCTTGAGGACAAGCGAGGTCTAAGCTTGGGGGAGTTGATACGTCCATTTTGCATCATGCTTTTATATCGATATTTATTGCATTATGGGCTATTATTTCACATTATGTCACAATACTTATGGCTATTCTCTCTTATTTTACAAGGTTTACATAAGGAGGGAGAATGCCGGCAGCTAGAATTCAGGGCTGGAAAATGAGCAAATATTAGAGACCTATTCTGCACAACTCCAAAAGTCCTGAAACTCCACAGAACACCTTATAATAAATAATCAAAAATCCTCGCCAAAGATGAAAACCAGGGGGCCCACACCATTCCCATGAGGGTGGGGTGCCCCCCCTAGGGCGCGCCCCCCTACCTCGTGGGCCCCCTAGTGGCTCTCCGATGACCATCTTCTCCTATATGAAGTCTTTCGTCGAGAAAAAAATAAGAAGCAACCTTTCGGGACGAAACTCCGCCGCCACGAGGCGGAACCTTGGCGGATCCAATCTAGAGCTCCGACAGAGCTGTTCTGCCGGGGAAACTTCCCTCCCGGAGGGGGAAATCATCGCCATCATCATCACCAACGCTCCTCTCATCGGGAGAGGGCAATCTCCATCAACATCTTCATCAGCACCATCTCATCTCAAAACCCTAGTTCATCTCTTGTATCCCATTCTTGTCTCCAAGTCCGGGATTGGTGCTAGTAGGTTGCTAGTAGTGTTAATTACTCCTTGTAGTTGATGCTAGTTGGTTTACTTGGTGGAAGATCATATGTTCAGATCCTTTATGCATATTATTACCCCTCTGATTATGAATATGAATATGCTTTGTGATTAGTTACGTTTGTTCCTGAGGACAAGGGAGAAGTCTTGCTATTAGTAGTCATGTGAATTTGGTATTCGTTTGATATTTTGATGAGATGTATGTTGTCTAGCCTCTAGTGGTGTTATGTGAACATCGACTACATAACATTTCACCATTATTTGGGCCTAGAGGAAGGCATTGGGAAGTAATAAGTAGATGACGGGTTGCTAGAGTGACAGAAGCTTAAACCCTAGTTTATGCGTTGCTTCGTAAGGGGCTGATTTGGATCCATGAGTTTCATGCTATGGTTAGGTTTACCTTAATACTTTTGTTGTAGTTGCGGATGCTTGCAATAGAGGTTAATCATAAGTGGGATGCTTGTTCAAGTAAGAACAACACCCAGGCACCGGTCCACCCACATGTCAAATTATCAAAGTACCGAACGCAAATCATATGAACGTGATGAAAACTAGCTTGATGATATTCCCATGTGTCCTCGGGAGCGCTTTTTCTTATATAAGAGTTTGTCCAGGCTTGTCCTTTGCTACAAAAAGGATTGGGCCACCTTGCTGCACTTCGTTTACTTTTGTTACTTGTTGCTCGTTACAAATTATCTTATCACAAAACTATCTGTTACTACTTATTTTAGTACTTGCAGAGAATACCTTGCTAAAAACCGCTTATCATTTCCTTCTGCTCCTCGTCGGGTTCGACACTCTTACTTATCGAAAGGACTACAATAGATCCCCTATACTTGTGGGTCATCAAGCAACAACTTGTGAAACTTGTTTATCTTAGTACTTAGCCAATTCTGTCTCAGGGAACCTTCGAATATCTTTAGTCATGGCGGCTTATCATGCCGGCTCACTTTTCCTTCATATATCATTAGCCCTTACTTAAGCCGCCATTACTCACCTGTACTATAATCATTAACATGTAACTCCACCAATTAATTTGAACCGACAAATTGCTTTCTTTTCAGCTTGTCCTTTTTCATTATGCCGTCAAAGACGCCAACAGTCTGCAACTGGGTCCCTTCCACAGTCACTGATGACACTTTGAAGGATTTTGTCACCATCGGATATTTGCCAGAGAAAAACATTATGTTCTATCGTGCCCCTGACCCGGACGAAGAACGACCTCAGCCCAAAGATGGTGAAGTCATTATCTTTACTGATCATATGAACCGGGGTTTTTCACCACCCGGCTCGAAATTCTTCAGAGATGTTCTACATTTTTTCAAGCTTCATCCTCAAGATCTTGGACCCAACTCCATATCCAACATCTGCAATTTTCAAGTTCTCTGTGAGGTTTATCTTCAAGAAGAACCTACCGTTGAACTCTTCAGCGAGTATTTCTATCTGAACCGCCAGAATGAATGCACCAACGGCCCTAGCTTGGAACTTGGTGAAATTTTGATTCAGCGCCGACAGGGTGCTGTCTTTCCCTTAGTAGTCTTACCAAGCCATCCCAAGGACTGGAACCAAACTTGGTTTTATTGCAAAGACACATCGCCAGTTGATGAAAAACCAATGTCGGGTTATCGCGGGGAGCGTCTTGACTCTAAGTTTGTGCTCCCTGACAAGCTGACTGCCATGAACATAAGAAGCTCATTCCATCCATAAAAAGGATTCAAGCCTTGTTGGGAAATGGCCTAACTAGAGTTGACTTGATCCGTTGTTGTATCGCATGGCGGGTCATCCATCTGAGCCGCCGATCCAACTTGATGTATAAATATGGCGGAGGCCCAGATGACCCTCTACGTCATAGTTCTGTACAACTAACTGAAGAGGCCATTGTTGAAATTTCAACCACCCTCGTAAATAGTAAATACGAGGACTGCAGTAAAGTTGGATTGAATTCTTACTGCAAGCTTAACCCGGCACCAGAGGTAAGTCCCCTTGACTCCCTTTTTCTTCATTAGTTAAGTACTTGTCTGACTTTTAGCCTATTATCTGCCTACATGCCAAATCTGACTTTTGGAAGGCCAAATATGATCATGAAGCTGCCAAGAAGGCTAGAGCCGCCGCCATAGCCACCAAGAAGACAACCCGAAAATCCAAGAAGAAAAGAACTGCTTCTGATATGTTCAAGCTGGATGATGTTCTGAGTCGGAGGTAGCCCTTGACTCTCTTGGCCTACTTTTTAACAACCTTATTGACACTGACTATTGCCAGGATAACACGGGGGCCAGCCAGACAGTAGAAGAAGAGGTAACTATTTCCTCCGACTCAGCCCCTTTCCCAAGACAGAAACCTCGACTGGTAACCCGTAAAGTAATGTTTTCACACCCTTTGGCTTATTTGGATCCTCATTTTCTTTTGAAAAAACAGCAACATGAGAGCCGCCGTCAGGCCCGGACCAGTGATGACAATGAACTGCCCTCCGGCTTACCAAAAACTCCTCAGAAACGCCAGAATGAGGTTTCTTTCACCTTTGTCTCTTGCTTTTTTCGCATGAATCTATTTCCTTACTCTCTTAACTGTAATTTTACTATTGCAGGAGGTTTCTCGCTCTTCTGGTGATTCTTCACAAACTCAATTTCCAGCTTTCAAGACTTCCCCTGGGTAAAGAAAATTATCTTTCTTCTGCATCTTTAAGTCTGCATCATTATACTAACTCATGAAATCCTTCTTAGCGGTCAAGCAAAGCCCAAGAAAGCTAGGGTGGCTAAGCCGATGGAAGACCCGAAAGACCCTGCTCCTGAACCGGCAATACAAACTCCTGCTCCTGAACAATCTGAAGCACCAGAAGACCCTGCTGTCAACATTCAATCCGACCTTCGTGAGCCGTCAGCTGATGAGACCATTATCAATCCATCCACCGTCGGGCCATCCAGCTTAGCTAACCCGCCGGCGCCTTCTAACAATGACGTCCTAATCACTGGTAGTAGATTCGTTGAGCCGGGCAATCCAACTGTACTGGCCAGGCACTCTGCCAAACAAGAGGCTTTGGAAAGGCAGAAAGTGCGGTTTGACGTCTCTCACTATGCTCATATGAATGTTAGTGACGTGCTGTCTGGATACCTCAGTCATGTGCATTCCAGCCGTGACTCTGAAATTGAGATGGTCAAGCAACTGCAACTGAAATATGAGGTATGTTCTCCGGCTTTCACTAGTTTACATATGCTCTGCCAGCCCCCAAGTCTCTGGATTATGATGAACCTGAATGATATGTAGACTTGTGATATAGGTTGATGCTCTGTCTTAGATTTTCCCTAAGTCCAGCGGATTAGCATAAATTTCACCTGTAGTCCCGAAGGGCCGGCTTAATTTATCATGAATGAGCCGGTACTTGACTTCATAACTGCCTTGAATCAGTCCAAACAAATAGTGTGATCCGGCTCAAGATGAAAAAACTTTCTTAATATCATGCATTAGCCCCCAAGTGCCAAGCGTTGTTACTTGTAAAACACTTGGGACTTTAATCATAGAAGAGCCATTTTGCATTTAAAAAATTGCTTTGGTAGACATTAGCCCCAAAGTGTCGGGTGGTGTTGCGTTGCAAATCACTTGGGACTTTAATCATTATGTCCTCTATTGAAATAAATTTTTAACACGCCTGTGCATGTCTATAGACCGCCATAACTGAACTGGGTTCTCAATTGACTGATGCAAAGACCCGGCTAGCGGATCAAGAGACTAAGATAAAGAATGCTGACTCCAAACTCCAGTTAAACCTCTCTGAAGCTGAAAAACTGAAGACCAGTTTTGATGCGGAGAAAAAATCCTGGGCCGATGAGAAAACCTTGCAGATACAGCGTGCTGAGACAACAGAGGCGGCTCTCAAGGAGGTTACCACGGAGCTCACCGACTTAAAAACCGTGTGTCTCAGATGGTCTCCTCAATCTTTGGTGAGTCTTTTGTATTATTTACTTAAACTCTATTTTTGCCAAAAATATAAGCCGCCTGCTTAACCTTTTTAAAATACTCATAGGTCCACGGAGCAGCAATCTGAGCCAAAACAGTGTGACAAAACTCAAGGCGGTTTACACCTTGGTGGAGCAACCGTATACTGGGGCTCAATGGGCGCTTGCTATTATCTCCCCAGCCAACCAAGGACCAAACCTCTTGAGTGATGTTTTGAAGAAGTTATCTATCTTACCCGCCAGATTCCAAGAGGTCAAGCGGTCTTGTGCAAGAGCTGGAGCCCTAATTGCTCTAAGCCGCTCCAAAGCCTGGGTGCCGGAACTAGACCCGGCGGGCGTAGCCAAGGGGTATCCCCCTTGAAGGAAGACGGGACTCTGTTTGATCAAGATGATTTTGTTGCTTGTGTGAGGGGAGTTCGTACTCAGGCTACCATTATTGGCGATGAGACCGACATTGATAAGTATCAGCCGGGTTTTGACGTTGATAATAAAAAGATGGCGACTCCTTCGTATAAAGTGATAGATCTCATCTTGCCGGTTCGCCAACACACCTTTGCCCCAGAAATTGACCCGGTTGGTCTAATTGATGATGAAGCTGAGTTCATTGCTCTTCATGGTTTTGACTGGTCCAAGCCTAGCTTCCAACCAGTGGAGGGAGATGATCCGGCAAGGGAGGAGTCATAACCGTCCAAATAATCCGGCCAAGACTTAATGAAACAGCCTTAGCTTAACATCTGCTTAAGAGAAAAAACAGTTTTAACCTTTTGGGCTCCCAACGCCTTGTAATAGGCTAGCTTGAAACTGCATGTTCTGCCTATGCCGTCGTGCATATCATACTGCGTATGACTATTTTTATCCATCATGTCAATATATGCTTCATATCCTTTGTCACATCTGTAGTGTTTGAATCTGTTCCTGTATGTAAAAGATGAAAAACTGTCCTGGCAGTTTGTCGCTGGACTTGTCAAAACACCCAATGCATAACCATGAAATTACCATCACAGAATAATCAAGGCTATATGTAAAGATAAATAAGGCTGGAAAGCCTTTGATTAAAGAAAACACAGATAAGTCTGTTTATGAACGACAATATCATACCTGTGTTCTTTGATTCTGGACTGCCGGTTTCTGCGACCCGGACAGTAAGGGTGACAACCCAATCTTTTTAGAAGTCAATACCTCCATATGCCTGATGACTGTTATACCTTGGCAACTCATTGTCAAATAACCGAGCCGGTTTAAATTGAAACCATATTTACAGTTAGATTCCAAACAACAAAAACCAGTACACCAAAAGAGCCTCTTTCAAACAATGTAAATCAATCATCAAGAAAATTTTGGAGGCTTCTGATTCGAATACGATCAGTAAACCGGACCAAAGGGGTTAAGCTAGGATTCGAATACGATCATGTAGCCCCCGGTGGCTTTGGCGTTGCGCCGATCAAGAGGGTACCAACAGCTATGTTCTCTTTGGTTCGAATACGACCTATGTTTGAACAGGAAGCCCCCAAATGACCTTGAGAGGTTTTTAACGACCCTAATTCGAATATGATCTAAGTCGGACCCAAAAGAGGTTAAGCTATGATTCGGATACGATCAAAAAGCCCACTAGTGAGTTTGGCTTTGCGCCGATCAAGAGTGTTATGATAGCTATGTTCTCTTTGGTTCGAATGCGATCTATGTTTGAACAGGAAGCCCCCTGGTGACCATAAGGTTTTAACGGCTAGGTTCGAATACGATCATGAGCCGGACCGAGAGGGTTAAGCTAGATTCAAATACGATCAACCCCCAACTGGTCGTTTAATAATTAAAATAATGAAGATATGTGATCATTGAAGATGAAAAGGACAGAGGTCCTGTGATACGTCTCCAACGTATCTATAATTTTTTATTCTTCCATGCTATTATATTATCAACTTTGGATGTTTATGGGCTTTATTATGTTATTTTATATGATTTTTGGGACTAACCTATTAACCTAGAGCCCAGTGCCAGTTTCTGTTTTTACCTTGTTTTAGAGTATCGTAGAAAAGGAAAATCAAACAGAGTCCAATTGACCTGAAACTTCACGGAACTCATTTTTGGAAGGAAAGCAACCCCGGAGACTTGGAGTCCACGTCAAGGAAGCTTCAAGGAAGCCACGAGGTAGGGGGGCGCGCCCACCCCCCTGGGCACGCCCTCCAGCCTCATGGGCCCCTCGTGGCCCCCCTGACATATTTCCTCCGCCTGTATATCTCCATATACCCAAAAAAACATCGGAGAGCACAATAGATCGGGAGTTCCGCCGCCAGAAGTCTCTGTAGCCACCGAAAGCCAATCTAGACCCGTTCTGGCACCCTGCCGGAGGGGGAATCCCTCTCCGGTGGCCATCTTCATCATCCCGGTGCTTTCCATGACAAGGAGGGAGTAGGTCTCCCTCGGGGCTGAGGGTATGTACCAGTAGCTATGTGTTAGATCTCTCTCTCTCTCTTGTGTTCTTGATTTGGCACGATCTTGATGTATCGCGAGCATTGCTATTATATTTGGATCCTATGATGTTTCTTCCCCCCTCTACTCTCTTGTAATGGATTGAGTTTCCCCTTTGAAGTTATCTTATCGGATTGAATCTTTAAAGATTTGAGAACACTTGATGTATGTCTTGTCGTGCGTATCTGTGGTGACAATGGGATATCACGTGATTCACTTGATGTATGTTTTGGTGATCAACTTGCGGGTTCCGCCCATGAACCTATGCATAGGGGTTGGCACACGTTTTCGTCGTGATTCTCCGGTAGGAACTTTGTGGCACTCTTTGAGGTCCTATGTGTTGGTTGAATAGATGAATCTGAGATTATATGATGCATATCGTATAATCATACCCACGGATACTTGAGGTGACATTGGAGTATCTAGGTGACATTAGGGTTTTGGTTGATTTGTGTCTTAAGGTGTTATTCTAGTATGAACTCTAGGGCTGTTTGTGACACTTATAGGAATAGCCCAACGGATTGATTGGAAAGAATAACTTTGAGGTGGTTTCGTACCCTACCATAATCTCTTCGTTCGTTCTCCGCTATTAGTGACTTTGGAGTGACTCTTTGTTGCATGTTGAGGGATAGTCATGTGATCCAATTATGTTATCATTGTTGAGGGAACTTACACTAGCGAAAGTATGAACCCTAGGCCTTGTTTCAACGCATTGCAATACCGTTTGTGCTCACTTTTATCATTAGTTACCTTGCTGTTTTTATATTTTCAGATTACAAAAACATATATCTACCATCCATATTGCACTTGTATCACCATCTCTTCGCCGAACTAGTGCACCTATACAATTTACCATTGTATTGGGTGTGTTGGGGACACAAGAGACTCTTTGTTATTTGGTTGCAGGGTTGCTTGAGAGAGACCATCTTCATCCTACGCCTCCTACAGATTGATATACCTTAGGTCATCCACTTGAGGGAAATTTGCTACTATCATACAAACCTCTGCACTTGGAGGCCCAACAACGTCTACAAGAAGAAGGTTGTGTAGTAGACATCAAGCTCTTTTCTGGCGCCGTTGCCGGGGAGGTTAGCGCTTGAAGGTATATCTTTAGATCTTGCAATTGAGTCTTTTAGTTTCTTGTTTTATCACTAGTTTAGTTTATAAAATAAAACTATAAAAAATGGAATTGAGTTTGTCTCATACGCTTCACCTTTTTAATATCTTTCGTGAGTATGATGGAAAGGATAATTGTGCTCAAGTGCTAGAAGAAGAAATATATAAAATGTTTGGCACTAAATATTTGAATGATGAGCATGATTGCAATGTTGTTAGTATGAATTCCTTGAATATCCATGATGCTAATGATATGCAAAGCCACAAGCTTGGGGAAGCTATGTTTGATGAAGATGATATTTTTTGTCCCCCAAGCTTTGATGAGAAAATTCACAATGATGAAAGCATGCCTCCTATCTATGATGATTATTGTGATGACACGTATGCTTTAAAGAATAATGATAACCATGAAACTTGTCATCTTGATCTTAATTTTCAATCACATGATAGTTATTTTGTTGAGTTTGCTCCCACTATTATTCATGAGAAGAATTTTGCTTGTGTGGAGACTAGTAAATTTTCTATGCTTGTAGATAATGAAAAGAATTCTTTAGGTGCTGGTTATATTGTTGAATTCATTCATGAAGCTACTGAAAATTATTATGAGGGAGGAATTTATGCTTGTAGGAATTGCAATAATATCAAGTTTCCTCTCTATGTGCTTAAAGTTATGAAGTTATGCTTGTTTTACCTTCCTATGCAAGTTGATTCTTGTTCCCATAAGTTGTTTGCTCACAAAATCCCTATGCATAGGAAGTGGATTAGGCTTAAATGTGCTAGTCATATTCTTCAAGATGCTCTCTTTATGTTACAATTCTTATCTTTTATCTGATCATCGTTGAAATCATCATGCCTAGCTAGGGGCGTTAAACGATAGCGCTTGTTGGGAGGCAACCCAATTTTATTTTTGTTCCTTGCTTTTTACTCCTGTTTAGAAAGAAATAATTTATCTAGCCTCTGTTTAGATGTGGTTTTATCCTTTTAATTAGTGTTTGTGTCAAGTAGAACCTTTGGGAAGACTTGGAGAAAGTCTTGTTGATCTTGCTGTAAAAAACAGAAACTTTAGCACTCACGAGAATTGCTGCCATTTTTATTTGGGGAGTTATATTTAGTTAATTATTTTTGAAGATGATTAATAGATAAATGCCTCACGTCCAGAAATTTATTTGAGAATTTTATGAGTTCCAGAAGTATACGTTTGATCCAGATTACTAAAGATTGTTCTATTTTTGACAGATTCTGTTTTTCATGTGTTGTTCACTTATTTTGATGAATCTATGGCTAGTAAAATAGTTTATAAACCATAGATAAGTTGGAATACAGTAGGTTTAACACCAATATAAATAAAGAATGAGTTCATTACAGTACCTTGAAGTGGTGATTTATTTTCTTATACTAACGGAGCTTATGATTTTTCTGTTAAGTTTTGTGTTGTGAAGTTTTCATGTTTTGGGTAAGGATTCGATGAACTATGGAATAAGGAGTGGCAAGAACCTAAGATTGGGGATGCCCAAGGCACTCCAAGGTAATATTCAAGGATAGCCAAGAGCCTAAGCTTGGGGATGCCCCGGAAGGCATCCCCTCTTTCGTCTTCGTTCATCGGTAACTTTACTTGGAGCTATATTTTTATTTACCACATGATATGTGTTTTGCTTGGAGCATCATTTTATTTTATTTAGTTTTTCTTGGTGTTTGAATAAAATACCAAGATCTGAAATTCTTAAATGTTAGAGAGTCTTTACATAGTTGCATCATTATTCAACTACTCATTAATCTTCACTTATATCTTTTGGAGTAGTTTGTTGTTGCTTTAGTGCTTCACTTATATCTTTTTAAGAGCACAGTGGTGGTTTTATTTTATAGAAATAGATGAACTCTCATGCTTCACTTATATCATTTTGAGAGTCTCTAAACAGCATGGTAGTTTGCTTTGGTTATGAATTTAGTCCTAATATGATGGGCATCCAAGAGGGATATAATAAAAACTTTCATATAAAGTGCATTGAATACTATGAGAAGTTTGATACTTGATAATTGTTTTGAGATATGAACATGGTGATATTAAAGTTGTGCTAGTTGAGTAGTTGTGAATTTGACAAATACTTGTGTTAAAGTTTGTGATTCCCGTAGCATGCACGTATGGTGAACCGTTATGTGATGAAGTCGGAGCATGATTTATTTATTGATTGTCTTCCTTATGAGTGGCGGTCGTGGA
>NC_041384.1:552054112-552055114 GCF_002162155.2 Triticum dicoccoides
GAGCGATGGTCTTTTCCTACCAATCTACCCCCCTAGGAGCATGCGCGTAGTACTTTGTTTTGATAACTAATAGATTTTTGCAACAAGTATGTGAGTTCTTTATGACTAATGTTGAGTCCATGGATTATACGCACTCTCACCCTTCCACCATTGCTAGCCTCTCTAGTACCGCTCAACTTTCGCCGGTACCATAAACCCACCATATACCTTCCTCAAAACAGCCACCATACCTACCTATTATGGCATTTCCATAGCCATTCTGAGATATATTGCCATGCAACTTTCCACCGTTCTGTTTATTATGACACGCTCCATCATTGTCATATTGCTATGCATGATCATGTAGTTGACATCGTATTTGTGGCAAATCCACCGTTCATAATCCTTTCATACATGTCACTCATGAGTCATTGCACATCCCGGTACACCGCCGGAGGCATTCATATAGAGTCATATTTTGTTCTAAGAATCGAGTTGTAATTCTTGAGTTGCAAGTAAATAAAAGTGTGATGATCATCATTATTAGAGCATTGTCCTAGTGAGGAAAGGATGATGGAGACTATAATTCCCCCATAAGTCGGGATGAGACTCCGGACGAAAAATAAATAAATAAAAGAGGCCAAAGAAGCCCAAATAAAAAAATAAAAAAAGAGGCCATAAAAAAGGGAAAGGCCCAAATAAAAAAAATAAAAAAGAGAGAAAAGAGAGAAGGGGCAATGCTACTATCCTTTTACCACACTTGTGCTTCACAATAGCACCGTGATCTTCATGATAGAGAGTCTCCTATGTTGTCACTTTCATATACTAGTGGGAATCTTTCATTATAGAACTTGGCTTGTATATTCCAATGATGGGCTTCCTCAAAATGCCCTAGGTCTTCGTGAGCAAGCAAGTTGGATGCACACCCACTTTGTTTCTTTTGTTGAGCTTTCATACATTTATAGCTCTAGTGCATCTGTTGCATGGCAATCCCTACTCACTCACATTGATATCTATTAATGG